>NW_010559627.1:0-3312 GCF_000687285.1 Phaethon lepturus
CCCTGTAGCCCCCCTGCTACCACAACCTTGCACACAAACCCAATACACAGGGTTAATTTCAACCAATCTTCCATGCAATAATTTACTGTGAAGTTCTTTGTAATGGAACTGATATAGCATGGGCTTGCTGTTTATTGTCTGTTGTTAAGATTTAGGTTCATTAGTAACTGAATTCATTCTAAGTATTTTCATTAGGCTTTTTTATTCTTGCTGTTTGCTTTGTGCTCAAGTTGATGCATTTTCTGTTACCCTCTGTCACAGATGAATTATTAAGTCATTTTTGTGGGGTTAACTGAAAGGGTTTTATTACTGATTAAACGATGATAAAATGGTGATTAATCGATGATTGAATGAAAATCAAATGGTAATTAAGCAATAATTTAATGGTAATTAAACAGCGATTTAACAATGATTTGACAATGATTTAAATTATCATTTAAATAATTATTTAGATGGTGATTAGATGATGATCTAGACAGCAGTCAAACCCTCTACTACTTGCTACACTTCTAATAATTGTTATGGATGCATATATAAATGTTGCTAGCATACAATATACTCTTAGGCCTAATGTAAAATGTCGCTTACTTCATTATAGATATCAGATGCTGTGTAAGGGGTCTTTCAACCTTGAGAAGTATCTTGAGAGACGTCTGCTGTGCAGTCTGCTGCTGTACAGGAGAGCTCAGTGGGCTGGGGGGCAGGGGGCTATAGATATTTATATAGATATTTTATAGATATTGGATATAGTGTAAAGTGATTGACTCCCCCTTTTGGTGTATGTGCACTTGTGCAGCTGTAACAGATTTAGTTTTGTCTAGTCCCAGCTTGGGGTGGTACTGTTAGCTCCTGATAAGGCATGGCCTAGACTTCTTGGTTCCTGAGAAGATATGGCCTAGCACAGTTTTCAAGGTTTGCACAGCAGGGGCTGATTTCAGTCAGGCCTACTTGTCAGTAATGCCTGAACCAAAGTACTGTTCGCTCAGAGTGGGTGCATCCGTCACACCCTCTCAAATGAGAGACATTCCATAGAAAATTGCTATCTAATTTTCGATTGAACTAGTAGTTGATGAGCTTCAGTACCTCATAGCTATTGCCTGTATCCCTTATGCATCATCTGACTTGATTGAGAAGTCCCCCTGTGCACCACTGAAATGTTTTCATATGACCTGATGTTGTGGTTTAACCCTGGGCAGCAACTAAGCAACAACAGACACTGGAGCAGTAATTTTCTTGGATGGATGCCTTTTGGCTGTTGTTTTTTCTTGCAGTTCCTGTACTTGAGCTTCTAGTCTCCAGGTAGGTTCACCATCCCACTTCCTCATGTCCTCTCCTTGGTCACGCAGATAGAACCACAGGGTGGCATGTGGTGTGCACCACTGGTAACCCTTTCCCCTGAACACAAAAAGGCTCTTAATAGCCAAGACATTGGTCTGTATGGGTGAGGAAGACCTATCCTTCTTTAATTGCTGGGACAATTGTTGGGACAGTTTCTCCACAGCCAAGACTCAGGCCTGTAGGGAAGAAGCAAGACTCTCTTGGAATTCTTGGAGTTGGCTGGCCAATCCATCCACAGTTGGTGCTTCCGTGTCTCTAGCTCATGATCACCAGGGTGTTGGCGTATGATGTTAGTGCACTTTGTAGAAACTTTTGCCACATGGACTGTGTGCACTGGATTTCATCCAGGTTTTTGGATACCTGGTTGTCATCCAGGTTGCTATAGATCACCTCCACCACGGCTAATTCCCTCAGATACTGGATACCTCCCTCAGTGGTGGTCTGCTTGCTTCGGGGAATTTACAAGATCTTCCTTGAAGGGATACATGTCCTTCACACTCGACAGGAGCCACCTCCAAAGACTGAGGATTCCTGCCCCTTTTACAGCCTCTTTGTTAGTGGACATATGCCTAGCAAGGGATCCCAGCTGTTGAGCTTCCTTATCCTCTAATTCCTGACTACTGGATTCCCTATCCCAGCATCGGAGTAACCAGCTGAGAATTTGCTTGCCTGGTTGACAGCTTCACATATCTCACAGCTCCCCGGTCAACTCCCCCAGTTTATATATAAAGCATGACATCGTACGGTATGGCCAGTTTGGGTCAGCTGTCCTGGCTGTGTCCCCTCCCAGCTTCCCATGTACCCCCTACCTTCTCTCTGGCAGGCCGGCATGAGAAGCTGAACAGTCCTTGACTGCTTAGCAACAACTAAAACCATCAGTATGTTATCAACATTATTTTCATCCCAACTCCAAAACACAGCACTATACCAGCTACCAGGAAGAAAATTATTCCAGCTGAAAACAGAACAGTATCCACCCCTTATTCTATACCATCTATGTCATGCCCAGGTCCTCCATTTTCCGATACGTTACAATTAATCACTACCACTTTTCTTGTCTTTTGATATATACACACAGGTATTTTTTTATGGGCCATCCCTCTGAAATGTCCGTTGAGTTCATTTGGTGTATGACTTTGGGCTCCATCTGTCATAACAGTCTTTCAGGGCAGGAGAGGTTGGCTATCCTCCCCCCAAATCAAATCTCCTTCAGGTACACATTGGACTTCCCCATCCTCCCATGTTACCCACCGAGTGCAGCCAGGTCCTTGAGCAAAAGCAATCCCATGAATGGGTTTGCCCTTGCCCAAGGCAGGAGTAACCCAGACTGTCTTCCCCAGCATATTTTTTACATGCACCACAGGGACTTTATCCCCTTCTACAGTACGTAAAAGTTTTGATTGGGCAGGGCCGGCTCTATTAGTAGATTCCATAGTGTTGACTAACCAGGTGGCTTTTGCTAAATGTTTATCCCAATGTTTGGATGTCCCACTGCTCTCAGGGTAGTCTTTAACAATCCATTGTATCATTCGATTTTCCTGGAGGCTGGTGCATGATAGGGGATGTGATATACCCACTCAATGCCGTGCTCTTTGGCTCAGGAGTCTATGAGGTTGTTTCGGAAATGAGTCCCATTGTCTGACTCAATTCTTTCGGGGGTGCCATGTCGCCATAAGACTTGCTTTTCAAGGCCCAGGATAGTGTTCCGGGCGGTGGCATGGGGCACAGGATATGTTTCCAGCCATCCGGTGGTTGCTTCCACCATGGTAAGCACATAGCGTTTGCCTTGGTGGGTTTCTGGCAGCGAGATATAGTCAATCTGCCAGGCCTCCCCATATTTTATTTCAGCCATCATCTTCCATACCAGAGAGGCTTTAACCCCTTGGTTTGTATAATTGCAGCACACGTCTCACATTCATGGATAACCTGTGCAATAGCGTCCATGGTCAAGTCCACCTCTTGATCATGCGCCCC
>NW_010559627.1:3402-3702 GCF_000687285.1 Phaethon lepturus
AAATAGTTCACCCTTATGTTGCCAGTCCAGATCCACCTGAGCCACTTCAATCTTAGCAGCCTGATCCACCTGATGGTTGTTTTCATGTTCTTCAGTTTCCCGACTCTTGGGTGCGTGGGCATCTACGTACTTTTACAACCAGGTTCTCTACCCGAGCAGCAATATCTTGCCGTAATTCAGCAGCCCTTATGGATTTCCCCCTGCACTGCCAGTTGCTCTGCTTCCATTGCTGTAACCACCCCCATAGAGCATTTTCCACCATCCATCAGTCAGTATAGAGATAGATAGAGCACTGGCCAC
>NW_010559627.1:3719-4078 GCF_000687285.1 Phaethon lepturus
TAATGCACCCCCTGGCTTTTTGCTGGCAGGGCAGCATGAGAAGCTGTACAGTCCTTTACTGCTTAGGAACAACTGAAAACATCGGTATGTTATCAGCATATTTTCATCCCAAATCCAAAACAGAACACTGTACTAGCTATCACGAAGAAAATTAACTCTATGCCAGCCAAAACCAGGACATAGACAAAATTAGGTTTTGATAAAAGTATTATTTTCTCTAGGCTATTAAGGGATTTTTTGATGGTTTTTACTTGTGTTTATGATTGATTCTTCTTGATAAATGAAGAATGTTACTATCTTTTAATGTTGTGATGGGGTTTTTTTTGTGTCTGGTTTCAGCCAGGATAGAGCTGGTTTTC
>NW_010559628.1:0-8524 GCF_000687285.1 Phaethon lepturus
CCCAGGGAATACTGAAGGATCTGATGTAACCATATCTATTCACCTAAATAATGTTAGCAAGTTCTCATGGTGTCTGCAACATGCATGCATATGTGCCTGACATGTCAACATAGACCATGGGTATGTATGTATAGAAATAAATATTTGGCTTTGACTAACAAATCTTGGGTAAACATGTGCTGGAATTTATGAATAAAAGACTATACTTACCATCACTATACATTAACATTACATATTTTCATGTAGTTACTTCTTTAAATAGCTGAAAGCACACAAATCAGTTTTAAGCAAGTACCAAGTAAACATACTGCTAAATTAGATAAACATACCGTAGAGACTATCAGCAATCCTCCAGAATGACAATACAGTTCATTAGTGTAGTTATGTATGTAAAATATGGCTTGTTCCTGATGGATTTTCACAAACAGCATTTCTATAATGCTTTATTTAATCTTTCGCAGTGCGCTCTATTATTCAGCAGAGATAGGGGCCTTTCTAAAAGGCAGCACTGGGATAAACAAACAGTAACAGAGAGCTGGAGAGAGAGACAGACACCATGGCCTACTGACAGATTCTTCCTCTACGAGCTGACAGGATGCTCCATGCACTGAGATTCAGTAACTTTAAATACGCAGAAATGCTTTCTTTACAAGTGTACTGCAATATCCCAGCTCCGGGCTCACACATTTGCTGAAAACAACTGCAATGTGTTTAAAACATGTTCCTTCAACCTGGAGCTGCAGTGCTCCCAGACTGTCAGCACAAACGTATGTTAAACAGCTCCTGGTTGCATGAAAGCCAGTGTCATGTAGAAGCCATTAAAATATTAAAGACAGATACTTACTCCAAGGTCAGTCCTGGAATTTGTAGCCTTTCCCGCTGGGCTTTCATTGCTGTTATGTGTTACCATTGTAACCATGACACACATTCACTGGCAGCATTCTGGTGATGACAGAGCGCCAAAATGAACCACTATAAAGGAATGGACTAACAGTCTCTTGGGGGTGGGGGGAGGACCGCAAGTTTGGGTCCTTCCACCTCTAGCTGTCACGAAGAGCTGTTGGCTGCCTCTTTCAGGTGCTGATTTTGTGAAGCAAACAGCGCCTTCGGTTCTGCACATCGAGTAATTTATTTCTGGTATTCTGCAGCAGCAGCTGCTACACTGACACATACACACATACTGCACCTTGGAGGAAGAAGTCCCCCTATGCTAGCTGGCAGCACAAAAAAACCATCTATGCTGAAGACAGTTTCTCCCTGCAAATGTCAAACATTCACCACCCCCTCTGACCCTGCCAAATAGGATTTAGCCATCTTGTTTAAGTTACATTATCCCTTTCCTTGGTAAATAGACAGGCAGTTTCTGCAGTAATAGAACAGCAAATCGCTGAATGAGAGAGTCTCTTCTCCTTTAACAGGGAAAATTAATTGCCAAGGCATTTGAAGAGCAAATATATTCTTGCAACACTGAAGTTAATACAAAAGTAAAAGTTAATATTCTGTTCTGAGTGAGAGCCAGACCTTGAAATTGCAGAGAAGTGCACCAATTTCAGGTCCATTTGTTTAAAGGTAACCTCACTTAAAAGTAAAGCCATATACAACAGTTTATAAAGACAGTTTTAGATCAGTACTGCTGTGTAGGCTCCTGATTTTAATTTAATGATATTCTTCTATTTTTAATGTACTCTTGTCTGAGGTTATCCTTATAATAAATAAATATTGTGAATTGTTCTATGACTAGCATATTTTTAAAGCTCTATAAAACACCATAAAAAGCAAAGCCACTGTGCAAGTACTTATTTTTAGCAATTTAAGAGCCAGAATATTTTATCTCACCCACATAGTTTTCCTATGTAACTCTTAATTTGCACCTCTTGCACATTATGATAATGATAACCACATGATTATATTTTTCACCCTTCGAGAACTCTGGCCCTGCTCTGGGCACAGACAAATTCTACAGACTAGTCAAAATGCAGGACCAAATGAAGCTGCTGCTTTTTGGGTCCCTTGCTCATTTTTTTAAGAAATTAGTGAGTTCACAGGTACAGAGCCATGGGAAATCTCCTGGTTGTGGAAACTGGTGAACTGGATTGCTCTTTCAAGCACACAGTAGAAAACAATCATTAAATTCTCTCTTTTATCCTACATTTTTCTATTGGAAAGTATTTTATATTTAAGTAATGTATCACCTGGAGTCTTCATTTACAGGATATTGAAAAAAACCCTGAAGGATACACAGAACTATGCATCTGAACTTCTAAAAAATAACAGATATCTGGATTCTGACTATCAAACGGAGGCCCCAGCAAGCATTACTAAACCAAGCATCCTGTAAGTAATCTTTCTAAGGAAGTTCTAAATTCTCCTACCTCCCAAAAGAAAAAAGGACTGATCTAACAGTTAAATTCAAGATCACAAACCATGATGGATGAATTCACAGATTTGCAAGGGCACACAGATCAGTTAGGTGCGCAACTCTGATTGGGACTTCGAAAACATGTTATTCAAATTTAACTCAGAACACAGCAAAACCTCCATTTTTAAAGATATTCTCAAATATGGCTACCGGCCGGGTTAAACCACAACAGTCCTTTTTGGTGCCCAACGTGGGGCACAATGGCTGATGTCCCCCATGGGGTCACAAGTCCTGCCAGAAATCCCGCTCCAGTGTGGGCTCCTCTCCACAGGGTCCCAGGTCCTGCAAGGAGCCTGCTCCAGCTCAGGCTCTCCACAGGGTCACAGCCTCCTTTTGTGCATCCACCTGCTCTGGCGTGGGGTCCTCCATGGGCTGCGGGGTGGATATCTGCTCCACTGTGGACTTCCATGGGCTGCAGGGGCACAGCCTGCCTCGCCATGGTCTTCACCACGGGCTGCAGGAGAATCTCTGCTGGGGCACCTGGAGCACCTCCTCCCCCTCCTTCTTCACTGACCTTGTTTCCCCCCTTCTTAAATATGTTATCACGGAGGCGCTGCCGCTGATTGGCTCGGCCTTGGCCCGTAGCGGGTCTGTCTTGGAACCAGCTGGCACTGGCTCTATCGGACATGTGGGCAGCTTCTGGCATCTTCTCACAGAAGCCACCCCTGCAGCCACACACACACACACACCCCCCCTGCTATCAAAACCTTGCCATGCAAACCCAATACAGTGAGAATGAGAGAAGGGGGAAGAAGTTGCTAAAGAGATGAAAAAAAGTGATAGCGGTTGAGGAAGGGCGATGTGAAACACAGAGGTGAGAAGAAAGAAATGCCAGGAGGTGCATGCCCGAGAGGCTTTGGAGCAGAATTACTGGGAATTGCTCTAGTAAGTTCTGTGGTTGCGACTCCCTTATTCTTCTATGAAGCTCTTAGGTGTAGTATCCAGACAGAAAAAAGAAATCAAAGGAGCCAGCGTTAGTACTAGAGAAGCCTTGGCCTCAGTTAGAAGTCATTTTGGTTAGATGAATAGTCTGTGGGAAGTTAGTGCCACGTGGACTCTGAATAGCTAGGCAGGAACGAAGAAATGAGAATGAAGAGCAGCACCAGCATTTGCTGCTGAGTAGGTGAGAAAGCAGAGAGGAAATGTGCCTCTACTAGAAGGTAGCTGTTCAGATCTGTGAGGATAGTCACAAGCCCTAAGATCTCATCTTGGTCATTCCTGTCAATCTTACTGTGATGTTGTGCACTTGCCTTCCACCTCAGATTGTTGCAGAACCATCTCCCTTTTCCTCTCAGTTGCAGTAGTGCTAGTAAAGTGGTGGCAGCAGGGGACTTGGCTTTGCTTCAGTTTTATCTGATGGAGCAATGCACCCTCCTCCACAGCAATGCCTGTAGAGCTGATGTTCCTCCAGACCAGCAGGGCAGTTCTGCTCTCAGATATTTTTGCATGCTGACTGCAGGCAGAGGCAGGTGATACCATGCTCTCTATACTTGAATGCAGTTCACTGTTTTCCTTCATTGTGAAGGCTGCAAACTACTTACAAAAAAAAAAAGGGGGGAGGGGAAAAAAAAAAGGAGAGAAGTGGTAACCTCAGTTCACTTGTAGCTGCACAGCTCTATCAGGGGGACTCCTCCAGGTGTTTCCAACTGAAACCATGCCAATTTTTAGCATGCATACTATTTTCATTTGCGTTGTGAAGTTGGTAGGGTGAGGTAGAGTCTTCTGTCAGACCAATGTATATGGTTAATGAACAAACAAACAAAGAGTTTTTTCTGGGCTTTCTAGCATCATGCCTTTGGTGCTTGATTTATCATGCCTCAAAACTTTAAAATTTCAAATTTAGATTCTGAGCTTTCCAGGGTTTGCCTGTTTCAGAAATAAATAACAGTCTGGCCCCTACACAACTGTAATGCTTGCTCTGCAATAATAAAGCAAAAAATCTTTAAAATCAGTGACCAGTTAAACAGTTTTTGTAGCATTAGTAAGCATTCAGGTGAGTATCAAAAGTATGTAATGTGGTAGTACTGTCATTTTGAGTCATAGCTTGTTTTTTTACCTTTGTGACTGCATCTTTTCCTAAAGGGGAATGAATTAAATACACTAACGATACTTTTATCTTTTTTGTGATCTTATGTGATCTTCGTATTCCTTTAGTAAGGTGTGAGCTTCTAACTATTGCTGAACTTGCTAACTTTTTCTAGTGAGGTAAAAGGACCTTTTAGAAGAAAATACTAGCCTTGAGAACAATTTTTCTTTATTGGAGCTGAATTGCATTCACAACAATGACCTTTTTTCTGTACCTGCTTCCAGTGAATATTTACAAGGTTCAGAATTTCTGAATATCAGTCAACTGTTTCAAAATCTAACTTGAAAATAGATTTCTGTGTGGATTAGGTGTGGTATCATAGATGCTAAACATGATGATGTTTTTTGAAAGATGAGCATCTCTTTCACTAGATCACTGATTCGTTTTCCATAAGTAAATGAATGGCCTTTCTGTTACAACAGAAAATTCACTTACTCTGGCCTTATGTTACATATTCTGTGTTGTCTTTGACACTGGTTGCTGAATGTCTGTCCTTGGAGATATTCTGAACCCAACTGGACAGAGTCCTGTGCAACCTGTTTTAGCTGACCCTGCCTTGAGCAGAGGGTTGGACTAGATGATCTCCAGAGGTCCCTTCCATCCTCAACTATTCTGTGATTCTTCTTAGTACCATTGAGATTCTGCTGAAGATGAATTTTTATAGACCATTGTCATGCTTTGTGGATGCTTCTCTCCTAGATTCTGCTAGGAGACACTTTATATGTTTTCATTTACATTTTAAAATATGGCTATTTTTTATGGTTGAAATGAGTCTGTCAGAAGTACGAAGAAAATATATATATCTCTAAATTCAGAAAGATTTTAGATTACTGCTCTATGAATCTGAACTTTGTTTTGCTTGCTTTGTTTGTTGTGTGTGGGATTGGTGGGGTTTTTTGGTGTTTTGGTGGGGGGTCGTTTTTTGGGGGTTTGGTTTTGGAAGGTTTTTTGTTTGTTTGTTTGTTTTTTAAGACAAGTTTTACCAATAAGTCATACTGGCAAATCTGTCTTTTTTGTCACTTTTGGGATATTGTCACTTTTGAGAACCTTTTGATATACTGAATGTAGGGTAGAAACACTAAGCAGGAAATTCCACTGGGCTACAGGTGTAAGAAACCTGGATAACTGGCTTCAGTCATTATTTTTCATTAGTGACCTAGATGATGGAATAGATGGTATTTATTAGGTTTGCAGCGCACAAAAAACTGGGAAGAATGCAAGTATATTGAGGAATGGTATGGGAATTCAAAATCATTCTGACAACCTGGAGAAAATATACCGAGTAAAATACGACAAGCTGGAAACTTCTTATTTCAGCAGAAAATACTCAGCTTTTCAGATGCAAAGACAGTCGGATAGGTGGCAGTTTGCAGAAGAGGATCTGAGAGGCATAATGGTTCCACAATGTCATGCTGTTGGGGGAAAAAAAAGAAGATGGGGGAAGAGGGTACACCATGCTGGGAAGTGGATGTTTTGAGCTGCAAGGCATGCAGCATTATTCTACCCCACACAGAATTTACAAGGCCTTATGTTGGAGTACTGCATTTAGGTTTGAGTGCTCTGTGTTGAGATGGATCAGCTGGAGAGCAAATGTCGAGTTATCAAAACAGCTGATAGTTGATATGATCTATGGACAAAATATTTACCAAACCTAGGTTGTTTACTCTAGAGAAGAGAAGGCTGAGGGGAGATCATGAGAATCTTCAAGTGTGTGAAACATCTGGCACGAGTAGGAAATAAAAGTGTTTTCTGTGTTATTGGGGTGTAAAGCAAAACATAATGGGATTAAATTGGTGTTGTGGAAGGGGACACAGCCAGGACAGCTGACCCAAACTGGCCAAAGGGATATTCCATACCATACAATATCATGCTCAGTATATAAACTGGGGGAGTTGGCTGGGGAGGGCCACTGCTCAGGAAGTGGCTGGGCATCGGTCGGTGAGTGGTGAGCAATTCCATCGTGCATGACTTGTTTTGTATATCCTTTTATCATCTTTTTCCCCCTGCCTTTTCTGTCCTATTAAACTGTCGTCATCTCAACCCATGAGTTCTACCCTTTTTTTCTTTTCCGATTCTCTCCCCCATCCCGCTGCGGGGCGGGGAGGGTGAGTGAACAGCTGTGTGGTTGTTTTGACTACCTGCCAGGTTAAACCACAACAGTCCTTTTTGGCGCCCAACGTGGGGCACAATGAGTTGAGATAATGACAGATCTGACCAGAGCGCATTAGAATAAATTTGTTATAAGCATTCGTTATATTAGTTTGATAGTCGCTGGTCAGAATGTTGACTTATTTGCTCTCAAAGTTGTTGTGCTTGTTCTCAGGGTTCTGTTATGGAATGCCTTACTTGCTGTATATATTCCCTGTTGTGCTGTTTATTATCTCTGGGAACTGGGTCAAGGTTATCATTTTGCTGTACTTTGTAACAGTGGCTTATGATATGATAAAATGACTGGTCGTGACATTAATCTGGTATCTGTACTCAGCATTGCCGTCACCTCCATACTTTGTGACCCATCTCTTGGAAATTATTAATAATTAAAGGGACAATCTCTGTCCGGCTGCAGGAACCCCCGAGTCGGCAACTCCCTTGGCCGGCCCCGGAGAATTCTCTGGAGGGACTCACCGATTCGGCGGATCCTCGTGGGGGCAGACAAGGACCTCTGGTAAGAATAAGGCATTCTTTTTGGTTTCGGGGACCGGTCATTTGGGGCTGCTCATAAGTCGCAGTTCATGAGAACCCCGCCGGGTGGCATACAATTGCATGTACGATTTGTATTGATAATTTGATTAGTATGGTCGTTTGTTTGTGCATTTGTATTTGGTTTACATATGCGTGTGTGATACACACATATGTCTGGTATACGCGTATTTGAAAAATTCTGACCATCCTATGTCGACATTTCTTATTTGGGGGGTAATAGTTGTTACTGTGTCTGTGTTTGTAATTGTTGTGTGTGGTGTTCGTACCCTGGCCCCTGTCCTTGTGTCATATAAAATTTAGAATGGGGAACCAACAAGGTGGAGTTTTGAAAAAGAGCCCTTTGGGCTGCATTTTAGCTCACTGGAAAGATATCGGGGGACCACCTGGAGGGAGTGTAAATCATAAAACCTTAATAAAATATTGTAATCAGTGGTGGCCTTTATATAAGCTAGATGATGGAGGGGAAAAAAAAAAAAGAGGCCTTTTAACAGAACTTTAAAGTACAACACTTTGTTGCAACTTATGTTATTTCTGCACCAAGAAGGAAAATGGGATGAAGTGGTTTATGCAGATATGTTTTTCACTCTGCGAAATCACCCTGAATGGCAGAAAGAATGTGGAATCAATTTAGCACCCCAGGACCCTATGGTCCTGGCGATAGAAAAAGACAAAAATAAGCAAAATGGGAAGCAAAAAAGATGTTGCCCGACTTGTAGCATTGGACAAAGATGTTTAAAGGTTGGTTCACAGAATGAGAGATTAGTGGATTGTTTGACCCTGATTGGGAGGATGTGGATGCAATGTTGGATGCGGGATTTAGTGAGTCAGAAAAGCAGATGGTTGTGAGAGCGGCCAGAGCCCAGGTACAGGCTCTGGTTTTGGCTGGAACTCTGCCGGGAACATTGGATAACCGTGTTCCGATTGCCAGTCCCGGTTGGGACCCTAACCAAATGGGGGCCTGAGATTTATTAGTGCGGTACAGGGAGTGGATTGCTCACGGAATAAGAAATGCTGTCCCAAAATCAGTAAATTGGTCTAAATTGTATGAAATTAACTGATTAAAAGAAGGGATGCAGAAATATACTCCTTTAGACCCTACCTCTCAGGAGGGAAAGGGTCAGTTGATATTCCTGTTTTTGGGACCGTCGACGGATGATATCAGGAGAAAGTTACAGAAAGTGCAAGGAACAGATGTGAGAGATTTAGAGAAATTGCTGGAGACTGCTTGGCAAGTGTATGGGAATAGAGATAGTCAGAAAGAGAGAGAGTAATGGGCAAAACAACTGCCAATGCTACAGCGGCTGGTGTGTGCGACA
>NW_010559628.1:10004-10293 GCF_000687285.1 Phaethon lepturus
TCTGGGTTTTGTGATTTCTAAGGGACAGGGACAGCTTGGGAATGACTGAAAAGAAGCTATTTGCAGGACTCCAGAACCAACCACGGTAAAAGAGCTTCGAACCTTTTTGTGAATGACAGGTTGGTGTTGGTTATGGATCTATAACTATGGACTTCTGGTTAAACATCTGTATGAACTACTGAAAAATAGTTGGACACAATTAATATGGGATGATGAAGCCAAGAGGGTGTTCAAAAAACTGAAATTGGAGATAAAGGCGGCTCCAACTCTGGGCCTGCCTGACATAACA
>NW_010559629.1:0-8729 GCF_000687285.1 Phaethon lepturus
TCGAGCCATGCAGGGTGATCCCAACAGATATATTCCCTTAAAGATATATTCCCTTACCCACTCTGCCCTGCCTCTGTTGATAGTATGCAAGGAATTAAATTGGGGGTATTGTTTAGTCTCTGTGAGCCATTAACAAAGTGCAACCTTGAGGGAAGGAACAAGATAATCACAAAAGGAACACAGCTACTGAACCTTGAGTGAACTATCCTAATTAACATATAATTAACATATAACATGCATAATAGAAACCTGCCCCTGGGCAGGGAAAGACCTCTCCTCACAAAAGCCCCTTCCTCACTAAGCATGCCCAGGAAAAAAAGAAGGATGCTGTGACTTTAAGATGAGGCATGTGAGGACCAATGGAAACAAAGGTAAACGAAGCCAACTTTTAAAAAATACTGATAACTGTTGCTCGAAGTGTATAAATATTTTCTGTGTGTTAAATGAGGTGTGCTAGCTTTGTGGGCCTACCACCTAGCACCCAACTCTGTGCAGATTTGGAGTAAAAGCAAGTATCTCGGCTCTATGTGTTTTTCGTCTCCCTGCCCACTGGGTGGAAGAACCCATATTTGGGACAACATCTCTGTTACCAAAAAAGTTGGAAAGAAAACCCTCTAAGACTTAGTTTGAAGTTTTAGAAGGCCGGCATTCTTTATTGCAGTGCTGGATGCATGTTAGGTGGAGCAATCCCCCGTCTTTTTCAGTAATACCTCAAAAACGTCTAGCTCAAAAGCTTCTGCAGAAAGAAAAGCTGTGTCATAGTGTTAAAAGATGTGTGAAAAGTACATTATCTCTAATGAAACATTTGATTTTGAAGTATATTTAAAAATGCAAAATCCCATCCCAATGGCCTTTTTGGAGCTGGGTTGGAGTGGACAAATTCAGCTAAAAATTAAAGTACCTACCGTAAGAGCAATATTTCTATTGAATGCCCTGCTTAAAGCAACTCTGAAAGTGCACAACAAAGAAATAAACCCGTCTCTTGCTTCAGAAAGAGGTGATTTAAAGCTTCTTTCACTCTTTTAAAGCTCATCTCCATGTGGAGTTGAACAGTTCTATGAATGTGTGGAGCACCCTTGAGGTCTACCAAGTCTTAAGGGGAGCAAGGGAGCTCATTGGCATTTCAAAAATGAGCACATCCTTTCTAAGCAAAGGCTCCAAAATGGACAAGACAGAATGCTTTCTATTCTTTGCAATATTCAACTGCTTAAAGAAACTGTAATTCTTACTGATTTTCATCAACTCTGCTTGGACTTGCAGCACAAAGCTTGACCATAAGGGCTATTTTGGAAGTAATTATTAAAAATAATATTCCACAGGAGTGCAAGAGTGCATTTCAGATTATTGCAGTTATTTATTCCTTTGTGACTCTGTCTGATTTTGCTTTCTGCTAAGTCTTTCACAGTTTTATCAGCTCTTGCCTTACCATATATTTTGTGCTTTTTTCGCCATTTTGGTGAGTGCTTGTTTCTTTTGAAGTCCCATTCCTGAATTCTCTACTTCATTGAAAAAATAAAAACAACATTCTGGTGTTCATGGCTGTGACTGATGGAAGAAGGTTCAGAAGAGATGGGCAAGGGTGATATGCCTGTGAAACTCAGGGAAAAATGCAGGATGTGACTAACCACAGCTGACTTCATCTCAGCGCAAAAGGGACTGTAGGGGGGCCTTTGTTTTAGCGGAACAGCTACCAAGGGTTGAATGGATGAACTGGTGGTGTAAATGTTTCTTTCTGAGTTCACTAAAAGAGCGTGACTGTCCTGAGTTAGCCAGACCAGCAAGGGGGGAGTGAATATGTGTCTCAGCCCACCCTCTCTCAGTATAAAACCTGAACAACTAACAGAAGAGTTTTGAAGAGAACAGTGGGCTTGAGCTGGCTTCAACCCACGTATTCCTTCCAGGAGACTCAGAACACACAGCATCAAGATGATGAGTGTATTACAGAGACCGGTAATGGGAATCACTATGGTATTGTGATGAAACTGTATATTGAATTTGCAATATATTTTGCTAAATGTGACTTATGTTATTATATTATGTAATATATTCTGGTGCTCTTCAGAAATCCTGTGTAACATCTACTATCTTTAAGTAAGTAAATTTGATATCCATTACATCCTCCACACGTGGAATATCTAAAAGAACCTGGTCAAGAAGGTATTGACCTCTGACAACGGCTGTGAATGAACAGCGGAAAAAAACTCCAAAATGTTTAAAAACGGCTTAAAGGGGTTAAAAACCAAAAGAAACAAACTTTCAAAACCTTTGTTTAAAATGTTATGGTAATTAAGTTAATTTCATAATTTTGTGAAGCATGAATGCTAGTCCTGGTAGAATAATATTATGCCTGGTGGTGTTATAAGGCAATCAGGACTTAATCTGTATATGCGTAAACGTGGATGTAGCTGAGGTATGTTCTTTGCCTGGGAACAAGCTGGGCATCCTTGAGTTAGTCAGGATTCGATAGTGAAGGAATTTCTAATCTCAATTTTGCCTCAAATTTGTCCTTCAAGTCAGGAACAGCCCAAAGCATGAGTGAACTGTGTGGTTAATCAGTATGTTTAGAATAGTCAGCCAAAAGCGTGATTAAAACTGAACCTTGAGTGAACTATCCTAATTAACATTTAATTAACATATCATTGGCATAATAGAAAGTTGCCCCTGGATGGGAAAAGCCCCCTACTCACAAAAGCCCCTTCCTCACTGAGCATGTGCAGTAAAAAAGAACGATGTTGTGACTTTAAGTGGAGACGAGGCTTGCAGGAAACAGTGGGAACAAGCCAATTTAAAAAACCCTGATAACTGTTGCTAGAAATGTATAAATATTTTCCATGTGCTAACTGAGGTGTGCTAGCTTTGTGGGCCTACCACCTACTCTGCACAGATTTGGAATAAACCGATATCTTGTCTGTGTGTGTGAGATTGGCTTATTGCACACTGGGTAACGAATCCACCTTTTCGGACAGCAGTGTGAGCTGACTTACAGACAAGGCATTTTTTCCTCCCCATCTGAAGCAAACTGTACAGCAGTAGATGCCACTTTTTAAATTGAGTCTATTTTCAAAGGCACCTTTTACCCCCTTTATATCCACTGTTAAAATATTCTTGTTTAAATAACAGATGACACAGTAACTTCGGATATAAATATATTACTTACCTAATTTAAGCTGTTTATTTTATTCCTTGGATAACTAGACCTAATCTAGACAGATCTAGGTACAACTGGCCAGCAACTGCAGCATTTTTTGTGTGGAGTGTCTGAAGGAAGTTCTGAAGCAAATGTTTCCACATTTTGAAAAATAATTTATTGGAAAAATGTATCTGCATGGCCTTGTGTTTATTTTTTTGATTTCTTACCAGGTGATGGGCCATAATTAAAGTAAGTTCTAGCTTATTGTATGGGAGGGAGAGAACTTAGGAACCTTGCACTTGATTTATTTTTCACAAGCCTGATAATTAATTCAATGTATAATGTAGGTCTTCCAAAAAAAAAAAAAAAATCAAAGTCTGTTAAACTTTAGGACCAAGTCCTCAGAATCATTCCACTGAAGCCAATGAAGATGTGCAGAAGAACACCAGCAGAGGACTTGTGATGTAAGCTCCCATCTCTGTGCCTAGCAACATATACTGCACAAGGCTTTTTGTCCGTCTGATTATTTGTAACAATTAAATGAGTGTGAGGGATGAATCTAGTTATCTCTAAAAAAAAGTGTAACTGAACTAGAAGTGTAATGAAACTAGAGTACTTTTACGTTGTTTTGAGAATGGAACATAGATCCATTCTGCCAGTGCTTTTGACTTCATGTTGTTCAAATCGATTATATGGTGTGACTTAAACTGCATAAAGAACATGAAGGAGGTAAAGAAAAATGACTCCCACTCCTCGAAATGCTAGTTTTTGAGACAACATCCCAAACATTTGGACAGTACTCATAGGTATCCCTGTCACATTGCTGCCAACTATGTACAAATATATCATGACACAGAGAGACTGTGATGAGGGAGAAGGATGCAAACATCTCTTATGAATATGGTTACTCAGGGGAGATATATTGCCTATATATTTGTGGAAGCAGGACTTTGTGTTGCTGATCATTTCTGAAATGTTATGTCTTAAAAGAAAAAAAAAAAGGAAACCAAAGGTTGTCATTATGGTCTACTTTCTGCCTCATCTGTTTATCTGTAAGACAGAACAAACATTTAACCTGAGAAGTTGTCCAGTTTCATTTAAGGAAATCAGACAGCACTGTTTTTACTGAGTAGGTGAGAAAATTCTCCAGGCATCCAACATGCATTTTTTGTAAACACGAGTTGGTAAGCAAATGAATGAAAAAAACCCAAAACCAGCAGATTTAACATTTACATCATGATCTTTTATTTGGATTAAAAGGAAACATGAGAAGCAATAAGAGTCTCACTACCATCTTAGTTAAATATTCCTCTTCCATGCTGTGAAAGGGTGTCTCAGAAATCTTGGGCTTTGTAAGCTTAAGTGTAATATGAGCTTTGTCTCTGTTGCACCTCACCCCATTGACACAGACTTTGGATATTAGCAGCCCATGTGAAGGGAGTTTGAACTCAGCTATCACACCCAAAGCACGAGGACAGGTTGCGATCTTCCAGATGCTCCGAGGTTGGTTCAGGACACAGGACGTAAATCCACAGGGCATTAAAGTCTTCATACCCCAAGCCAGGACTCATCAGTCAAAGCTCTCAGTCTCTTACACATTGTAGGGATACCTCTGGCTAGTAGATACAGGGTTTCTGATACTTTTTCCAACAACTGGGTTTTGTGTGGTTTAACTGACTTCCCTTTTTACTCCAAAAGAGGGTAATGGAAAAGCAAAATCAATGGGTGAAGTGAATTTCAAACCATGACCCCCCGTCTGAATGTTTCTCCTGATTTGTATGGGCTTTGGTGCGATCCAGTCTGAGTCCGTCTCTCTTTAGACTCAGGGACTTGTTTGAGGCTGTTTCACCAGGGAGCAGAACTCCTGTGGGGAAGGATTTGCAGAGCTAAGCCTAAGTCTTGCTTCTTGTTGAGTTGACTCTGTAGCACCAGACTAGCTCCCATTGAACTGGGTTGTGAACTCAGTACAATTCAATCCAGTTCTTATTATGCTCATTCCTTGGTAATTTACTAAGTAATTTACACAATAATTAACCTATTTCACTGTTAGTATTTTGGTTTTGATGTCTAGATTTTTTATTTCCCTTACACTTTGGTCCTGCTGCACAGTACCAATCTGAGACCTGCTTGCAGCTTTATTATGTTAGTTATAGACTTCGGGTTTTTTTGAAACTGTTTCTTAAATGTGAATTTCTGAGTAATAAAAGTTGTTTGGATTGTATTTTGCAATGTGATACATTCTCTCCATACTTTCAGCAAACACCTTCTCTGAAAGTCTTTCAAGTTACACAAAGAAAGGTAACAGTTCACAAAAAAAATACCCCAGTTCAGGAGACATGGAGGAAAAACCTTTTGTTTCTCCATCATTCAGACAGTTTCATATATGCTAAAGAACTGAAGGAGTAAACGGATGAAATTACTCACAAGGAATGCATTTCAAGAAAGGATCTCTCTGTTCCTGTTCAGAATAGCGCACATGGGTTGGGCTTTATGTTAAACTGCTTTACCCGTGTTGAACTCTACCTGCTGGGCTTGAGCAGAGGCTTACAAACAAATACATATTTAATTTACTATCTTAAATTGCAATGAACTTCAACACAATTTTTCAGAATGAGAGTGGTGAAACACTGGAACAGGTTGCCCAGAGAGGTAGTGGGAAACCCATCTCTGGAAACATTTAAGGTCAGGTTGGATGGGGCTCTGAGCAACCTGATCTAGTTGAAGATGTCCCTGCTCATTGCAGGGGGGTTGGACTAGATGACCTTTAATCGTCCCTTTCAACCCAAAGATTCTATGGTTTTATGATAAGAGCATGCCAGACTTGAGATCCAAACTATAGCACTTACATAGGGAAACCCACAATATCAGGAAGACATTAATTAGGCATAGATAACATGAGAACTCTAGTTCTTCTTACAGACTCAATTAAAAATCAAAATAGGAAGGAGTTGTCATTGCCATTAAGGCATAGGTAGCATTATTGACAGGCTCAGTGTTTGGTACAGAGATCTGAGGGAAGGCTGGCGCAGATGTGGGACAAATCATGAGCTTTAGATATCCATCTAAGGAAGACCTGCAGGAGGCTGTCACCTTTTATAGTGGGATAGTAACCTGGTGTCACAGTCAGCAACTAAGCACAGCTGCTGGCTCACTCTGCCCCCTGGTGGGATGGGGGAGAGAACTGGAAAACTGGGAAACTCGTGGGTTGAGATAAAAATAGTTTAATAGGTAAAGCAAAAGCCACAAGGAATTCATTCACCACTTCCCATCAGCAGGCAGGCGTTCAGCCATCTCCAGGCAAGCAGGGCTCCATCAAGTGTAGTGGTTACTTGGGAAGACAAATGTGAGCGTCCCTTGCTTCCTTCTTCTTCCTCCAGCTTTATATGCTGAGCATCACGTTTTATGGTATGGAATATCCCTTTGGTCAGCTGGGGTCAGCTCTCCCAGCTTTGCTCGCCTCCCAACTTCTTGTGCACCGCCAGCCTAGCGGTTGGAGGAATAGTTTGAGAAGCAGAAAAGGCCTTGACTATGACACTGCTCAGCAATAACTAAAACATCTCTGTATTATCAACACTGTTTTCAGCACAAATCCAAAACATGGCCCCATACTAGCTGCTATGAAGAAAATTAACTGTACCCCAGCCAAAACCAGCAGACCTGGTTATGGGTAGGATGGAACACACTGTCCATGACTATGTCCATGACACTTCCATGAGGTGGGGGGAGACACATGGGCCTATAGTAAATGCAAGAGTTGCCACTTTGCTTGGGGTAGGGCGGAGTCTGCAGTTATGCCAGGAGATTTGGGTGTTGGCCTTGCATACCCTTTATTACATGCAAACTCATTTGGTTAGCAGATCTGTGACCTGCCGACTGGCTACATTTCACATGTGGTGTCACAGAGCAGTTTTTGCTTGCAATGGATGGTGTACTCTGAAATAGAAACTTCCTGATTCACTGAAGCAAGATATGGAATTAAAGTTTATGGGCTGCATTGCTGATGTTTGCTAAAGCATAAGTGGGTCTAAAGAATACGAACATACTTTCTTATGATAATGTGTTGGGAATTATTAAACAAAACATTAATATGTGTATCATTACCATTTTTGATCTGAACAGATCTGCAGCATTTTGGACTTCACCAGGTGTTCACTACCAGAGGGAAGAATTCATGAAAATACATTCTTTCTTCAGTGTTCTTTTGTTTCTTTACAAAAAGGTTATGAAGTCCCAATTCTCTTAAAAAAGCAGAAAAGCATTTTTCCTGACATTGTCATGGTCATTTATTGCTTCAAAGGGTGCTTCTCTTCCAGAGCATCCCAAAGGTGAGTGTCATGGTTTAGTCCCAGCTGGCAACTAAGCACCACGCAGCCGCTCACTTGCTTCCCCCTCCCCCAGTGGGACGGGAGAGAGAATTGGGAAAAAACTTGTGGGTTGAGCTAAAAACAGTTTAATAGGACAAGAGAGCAAGAGAGAAGGAAACAACAATGATAACAACAATAATAGCACCGACAAAGGAATGTAGAAGAACAAGTGATGCCCAATACAGCAATTGCTCACCACCCGGCGATCGATAGCCCGTCCTTGAGCAGCGATTTCCGCCCCCCAGCTAAGTCCAGTTTATGTACTGGGCATGACGTTATATGGTAGGGAATATCTCTTCGGCCAGCCTGCGTCAGGTGTCCTGGCTGTGTCCCTTCCCAGCTTCCTCTGCACTCCCAGCCTTCTTGCTAGGAGGCCAACACGAGAAGCTGGACTGTCCTTGACTACTTAGCAACAACTCAAAACGTCAGCACGTTATCAACATTTTCTCATCCCAAATCCAAAACACGGTCTCACACTAGCTTCTGTGAAGAAAACCAGCTCTATCCTGGCTGAAACCAGGACAGTATCCACCCCTTATTCCATACCATTTGCATCATGCCCAGGTCCTACACTTTTTAATACATTCCAATTATTCATTATTACTCTTCCTGTCTTTTAATATATACACACAGAAATCACGTTCTTAGTCCATGGGCCATCACTCCACATGTCTGTGGAGTTCATTCGGTCCATGACTCTGGGCTTCATCCATCATAGCAGTCTCTCAGGGCAGGGGAGATGGTATGTGGTGTTGGATTGTTATCTGGCACGGTCCATGTCAATGATCTGCAGGTCACAGAATACAAGAATCACAGAATCACTAAGGTTGGAAAGGACCTTCAGGATCATCAAGTCCAACCATTAACCCAACGCCACCACCAGGTTGAAGACGCCAATCTCAAGGAAGTTGTTGGGTGCAAGCTGCTGAAGCCAGTTCTGGTTCCATCACCGCTGCACGTTGCTTGGTTTCAGTGAAGCTCATTCTTCATCAGTCTGGGTGATTCTTACTGTAATACCATTGATATGGTAGATAGCAACCATAGTAGTAATTTCATACTGTATTATGTAACAATTAACATAATACAATTCAAATCATTGACTATTTTTACCCAAAATCAAATCTCCTTGAGGTACACGTCGGAATTCCCCATCCTTCCGTATTACCCACCAAGTGCACCCAGGTCCCTGGGCAAAGGCAATCCCACGAATGGGTTTGCCTTTGCCTGAGGCAGGA
>NW_010559629.1:8751-9419 GCF_000687285.1 Phaethon lepturus
CAGCATATTTCTCACATGCACCACAGGGACTTTATCCCCTTCTACAGTACGTAAAAGTTTTGATTGGGCAGGGCCGGCTCTATTAGTAGATCCCCTAGAGTTGACTAACCAGGTGGCTTTGGCTAAATGTTTATCCCAATGTTTGAATGTCCTGTCACCCATTGCTCTCAGGGTAGTCTTTAACAGTCCGTTGTATCTTTCAATTTTTCCGGAAGCTGGTGCATGATAGGGGATGTGCTATACCCACTCAATACTGTGCTCTTTGGCCCAGATTTCTATGAGATGTTTCAGAAATGAGTCCCGTTGTCCAGTTCAATTCTTTCAGGGGTGCCATGTCGCCATAAGACTTGCTTTTCAAGGCCCAGGATAGTGATCCATGCGGTGGCATGGGGCACAGGATACGTTTCCAGCCATCCGGTGGTTGCTTCCACCATGGTAAGCACATAGCACTTGCCTTGGCGAGTTTGTGGAAGTGTGATATAGTCAATCTGCCAGGCCTCCCCATATTTATATTTCAACCATTGTCCTTCACACCAGAGGGGCTTTAACCGTTTGGCTTGTTTGATCGCAGCGCACATTTCACATTCACTGACAACCTGTGCAGTAGCGTCCATGGTTAAGTCCACCCCTCGATCCCGAGCCCACCTGTATGTTGCATCTCTTCCCTG
>NW_010559630.1:0-9263 GCF_000687285.1 Phaethon lepturus
TCCAACTGAAATAGTCTATTCTGTTCTGTGCTGTTCTGTTCTATTCTCCCTTGTCCTTCACACAAGTGTAGGAGGAGGCTTTCTTCTACAGTTCATGCTTTAGCAAAGAAGATACAGGTCAGGCAGGATCCCAGCTTCGTGGTCATTCTTGCACTGCTTTTCTGTATCAGATCCCACTGTGTGCAGACCTGACCCTACCATGAAACCAGCACCTTCTTTGCTCAGGACTTGGGAATACCCACCAAGTCACCTTTCCACATGGGTAACCACACTGTGCGGAACTGTTTTGAACAGGTAACTTCACTTGCTAAACCTTTGTTCTCCAGGCTCATCTCTAAATAGGGCACAAGTGGCAGTTTTGTGATGACATCCCCACTGTTAAAGCTTGGCTTTCCTGTTTCCAGTTAGCAGAGCTGTTTCGGTAAAGAGCAAAGAGATGCCAATCTGCTGAGCAGAATCAGGCAGCTGTGACTATGAAGTAATGTCTCCTGTTTCGTCTTGGTTTTGTCTTGTGGTTGAAATGCTAGCTTTTGAAGTTGGAGGAGGGCAAAAGCAGTTTGAAAGGACAGTGAAAAATGTTCAGAGCTCTTAATCCCAAATTTGATATTTTTAGGGCCCTGATGCATGATCCGTTTGGGATTTAGTTGTGGCTGTTGAAGAATTTATCTCCCTTTGTAGCCAGGGGAGAAAGTGTTTTAGTGGTGATATCTTAACTTAGCTGCAGCTGTGTATCGGAGTCCTCAGTTGCTGTGGTTCACAACTTGCTAAGAAGTGAAATCGTGGGCATGCACCGTGTGCTGCAGAGCCACGAGGTGGAAGGTACTGCGGCTCTGCCAAGGCGGCAGCTCTCACAGCCAGGAATGAATCAGCAAAGCCCGTAAGTAAGCACATAATGATGGACACCTGCTTTGAGCCAAGTCTGACCATTTTTCCCTCTCTTTTCTTCTTGATGCACAAGCAAATGCATCAGCTAGCGTGCTGCTGCAGAAAGTATCATCGTGACCATATAAAACTAAAGATCTGCCCCAGAAGGTACATTGCTACTGACCACAAAGGCAGAGAACGATCCCCAGCTTTTTCTTCAGAACAGCAAGACACGATACAGCTGGCCGCTAGCGAAGGGTGAGGGAATAGGCTTTGAAGGAAGTTTGAATCAGTTGAATATGAGAAGTAATTCTATCTCAGAGATGGCTTGGGGGTGTAATACATACTACCTTGTATCATCTAGTGCAGGTCTTGCTGGGTGTGTGGGGTTTCTTTGCAAGGCAGTTTTTTGTGGTGGTGGGAGAGTTGTGCAGGAGGTCTCTGATAAAAAACCTTGCCAAATGTACTTGTTGCATTTCTTATTACGGTAAACTTTCCTCCGAAAAAGGATTTCACATTGTGTTTTGGCTACAGAATAAGTTGTATGTTTCATATTTTTTTAAGTTTTTCTTTAAAAAAAGTGAGCATCCTGACAAATACAGACTTTCTTGAAATATGTTAAATTTAATCAAACGCTCTTTGTTCAGGGCATCTGGAAGGAATGTGATGACCATTCAGTCTCCCTCTCTTTTTAATTGCTTTCATGAGTATTTGCTGACTCTCATAGGCCCTATATCAGGGAAAGAAGGAGAATTCTTGACTTTCATAATTTCTTTATGGTTGGCTGTGACTTTCTGCTTACCTCTCAGTTTTGTTTTCTCTCCTTAACTGAATTACTGTCTTTAAAACAAGAAGGGGCAAACAGTGGCCAAAGGGGAGCACGTGAAGCAGAGCACTCAAGAACAACAAACATTCCCAAATCATTCACATAAACAGAAGAGGGAGAAATTAAAATGCATGTTTGTGATGAGACATGGGGTACAATGAGTGTTTACAGGAATCCTCTGTTCAGGAGACATGAAGCAGCAACTATGAGAGAATTTTGGCCGACTCACGGCCGAGCTCTTGGCCACCGTTGCCTTTGCACAAGGTGATGGCACTCAGGCCGAGTGTTAACTGAGGGTGTTTTTCAAGGTATTTGAAAGGTAGCGTGTTCAAGGTAGCTTGATCCTAGCTGCTGGCTGGGCAGGAGAGGTGTACGTGATCCTCACTGTCGTGCCATGTGCTGGAACCTTAACTGGGACAAGGGATGCTTGAGATAGCTCGTGGTGGGTGCTAAGGGCCTCCTTAGAGCTACGGGGCATTCTGAGCACTCACCACGGACACCATTGCTTCATCTGTCAGAAACTTGAATTTGAGAAGTGTGGCTCTGGTACCATATAAAACCTTACAGAACTTGTGATGTTTTAGTCCTTTTACCTTGCCTGCTTTTACGTCACTAGAGGGCAATGTCTCTCTCAAAGACGCACACTGAGCCAGGCCTGTCCCTTGCTCTTAAAATCGGCATGGTGTTAGTTATCATTGAACTGAGACAAATGAGCTCGATTAATTTAATGCTAAATTCTGTTGCCAAAAAGGAGAGAAGGAAAGAGACCATGGGAGAGCTTTCTAATAAATAGCAAGACTCGGGTAAAAAGTCTCTAAACTCTGGGAACCACTCCAAGAGCCAGATTATGGATTTATTGCTTTCTGCAGCAAAAGATGGGCTTGCAGTAATTCCCAACAGCCTTGGTTTGGGGAGAGCACCGACAAGCAAAGTGCAGGCAGGGTTCTGGGAAGGAGGGAACTTGCGGGAATAAGCCAGCGCTCTGCTCCATCAGAACACGTGTCCTGCCCTCTCTCCATGGGGCTGGGCCATGGGCCCACTGGGAACGCAATTTGACTGTGACTCCCCCATGTGCTGACCTCCCATGCACCTCTGTCTCCCTCTTCTTCTCCTTCTGCATGCCCTGCCCCCTCCCTCCCAAGAGATTTTCTCTGAACAGGTTTTCTGATGGCTCTGGTGGGAATGGTCATTTCTGAGTGCACATCGTCTCTCCTTTACGTCACGGGACCCAGGTGTACGCAGAGGCCATTAGAGACCATCTACACACACCCCCCCTTATGCTCCATCTTTAGGTTGGCATGATGCTCAGCATACCTTGCAAACTGCATTCCCAGTGGGAGCAGCCTGGCCTCTCTGAGCAAAACTGGGGCATGGACAGTGATAGATAAGATAACAGGCTAATTCTGCCTTCACACTAAATATTTTTCTCCTTGCTACTGCTAGGATTGCAGGTTTTGAGGATAAACATGTATTTTATTATTATTCCACTCCCCCTGCACCCCTCAGAATCATGGAATCATAGAATCGTTGAGGTTGGAATAGACCTTTCATCTGAGGCCCTTACAATGTCACATGAGACAGTGACACAGCAGCAATGTTCAAAACACGGTAAGAGATCCCTCTCGCCCTATCAGGGCAACCTTTGCCATCGCCAGAGGAGGTGTGAGGTCAACCCCCTTGACCTCTTTGGGGTCCGACTTCTCTGGCTGGAGGAATATGCGCAATGTCAAAGGAAATTAAACAGCTCCGGGTAGCAAATGTATTTTAGCCTGTTCTGACCCAAGCACAAAGAAATGGAGAATGATTTCATCGTGATACAGGTATTTGCCAGTTCTGCTCCAAGCAACACCTTTGGTCTGAAAGAAAGGACAGGATCGGAACCTGGCTTTGAAAGCATCTCCTGGATGGGTGATGAGGAACGCACAGATGCTACCAGAGACCAGACTTGTGGAGAGTGCAGAATGTATTTTCCATGGGAAAGATTCTCTAATTTACCCTTAGCATCCTCACAAATAGAAATTACAAGGAAATGCATCAAGGAAAGAATTAATCAAATTGAAAGGCTTTGTAGTAATTAGAAAAAAAGAATGGCATCTTCTCAGGCTCCCCTGGGTGGTGGTAATTACCAGCTGCACAACTGCGGTTTGTGCAACTTAAAGTTTTCTGGATTGTAAAGCTAAATATCTTCTTGTTTCCTTTCTCAGAGAAGCCACTCTTGGAATCAGGCAGCTACATAGGCCAACAGCTCAGAGAAATGTGCACCGAGCCTCCTTCAGCCCAGCAGGCCACCACTTCACATGCGGGGTTGTCCCAAGCCTGGTCCTAAGCCATGGCCCAATTTGCATCTGGTCCATCGTATTTTTGCTGTTGCCTCGGAAGAGATGGGTACCATTTGTTGTCCAGCAACCCAAACAGCCAAAACCCTTCTGCCACAGCTGCAGGCAACCTTAGACCCATCTGCTTCTGCACCACATCCCAGCAGCAAGGCCAGGTCATAGCCTCTTCTGGTGCTGATACTGTCACTGTCACGGCTGGGGGACCTGAGGGGCAAGGTTGCATGCGCTGTAACTGAACTAGGTAACGCTTTCCAGAGAAGGAATTTTATTAATTTAAGAGAGCTTACGGAAGGCCGTTTCCAAGTGAAGTAGTGATCCAAAAAGAAAGCGCAGCTCACGGGAAATAAAAAAAAACCCTTGCAAAAAGATTTTTAGAGGAAATTAATATCCAGTGGTGAATTCCTGTGATCCCCTGCTTAGAAGTGTAAGATCACAGGGCTGGGAGGGATCTCATGAACCACCTAATCCATCCTCTGCTCTTTTTGGTCCTTTCAGCAGATGAACAGACAGCTGTTTCAAAGGTAGTTAGATACTTTGCCCTGTCTCCTCAGGCAGGCAAACTGTTTTGGACCCACAGAGATCATTAGGAGCTTTCTTTGATCTTTCAGCCTAAATGTGTTCACAAACAGCATTGTCTGGTTTGTACCAATACAGATCAAGCTGCTGCTCTCCCTCCACAGGGTTTTTTCTCTGTGCAACCATCACAAGGGTAATCCTAAATTCCCTTGTCTTTAGCTGAGCGTGACTAGGTATGCCAAACTCTTACGGTCTCTTTTTCTCTGATAAAACCTCTGTTCCAGTCCTGCTCTGCACCTTTTCCAAGTGTAATCATCTCAGCATGGATAACCGGGGTGGTTTGCAGCATTACAGATGGGGTCTCATCAGTATCTCCTATAATGGCACGTCACATAGATAGTACCAACCCATGCAGCATATCCCCTCTGCTGAAGAGGAAAGCACACCCAAGGGTCAAGTTCCCTTACAAAATAACTGCAACTTCAAAGGAGGAGTGACTATCATCAATGATTTGCTTTGGCAAACCAGATTAAGCTGGTTGAAAGGCTTGCCATGGTCCGGTTGTCTTAGCAAGTGAACCAAATTCCCAAGGCTCTGAGCCAACAGATTCTTCATCTCTGTGAGATGTGAGCTCAGGCCAGAATCAATGAGTCTGCTTCAGTGTGTTCCTCTCTGCGCTCCCCAGTCGACAGCCGGCTCTGGGCTGTGTTTCTCCCTGACTTCTTTCCCTCAAGTCAGTGGTAGACACCGTCCCTCCTTGTAACACAAATCTGGCTTTTTACCACTAAGCTGAAGATTTTGGCTGTTTTCTAGCTGTGTCATTAAAATACCATAGGCTGGAGAGGCAACAGATCAGTGACCAGAGCTAATAGCAGCAAAAAGGATTAAATGAACAATAGGTCTTGAGCGTAATTTATGAATGCCATTAGCTGCTGAGAGAGAATTGCGTTATGGCTGCAGTCCTGAGGGGGAAGGGTGGGCCTTATCTAGGCAGGAAGAAAAAAATATGTGTCTGATTGCATTTGGATTAACAAACAATGATATTGATTCACCATGTGATGCATCTAGTGCTGTTATGTTTAGATCAGATCTAATAACATCTGAACAAAGACAAACTGCATTTTCTGTATTTTGCGTTCAGATCTCCATGGCCAGCAAACGTTGTGTTTGTATCTCAGGGCTTCTGGTTGCGCAGCATCTGCCACCCTGCCTGGCAAGGTGTTATGCTCCATCAAAACTCTTGCAGAAAGGCAGGTTTTCTTCTATTCTCTAAGCGGCACAACATTAGTTGCACGAGCATTTCCCTGCAGCATGTGCACCACATCCCGGGGACGGGACTGAGCAAGCAGTGCCTTCATTTGCAGTATCTCCTCCGCCTTTCGTCTGATAGCCAACACGATATCTCGTTAAACTGCTTAGCTTGGCAGCTGGGGCCATTTGTTATAGTGTGATATGAAGGATCGTAATCAGATTAAACCTCCGGATGATATTGTGGAGGGAGAGATTAGACTGGAGAATAAAGTGAAAGTTTAATTTTGTGTGACAGTGCACAGTTGCTTCTACTTGGAGGGGGACAGAGAGCGATTGAGGAGGCTTGAGCTGGGGAGGATTTGTTTCACTGGCTCCCTCCTCAGTTTTGAGCAGAAGGGTTTCAGCACCCACTTTGAAATGTGGGGTAGCTCCGCAGCCACCAGCCCGCCACAGGGTTGGTTCACTCTGCTTTGCTTCCCAGATGAGGATTTGAATTGCGGGCTTGCATGGGGAAGGAAAACCCAGGGGGTGTAAAAGATGCCGGAAGCCAAAGCTGTGTGTGCGCTGAACCACGGTACTTCTGGGAGGGGGATGCCCTTGGCACTAGCCACTGAATTCTCATTTTCTCTGTGCTGGAGGCTCAGGCCCTTGAGCTGAACTGCTGTTCCCCAGCTCCTTCCCACGCCAGTGCGGTTAGCACAGCATCCTATGAGTCCTCCAGCAGCCTGGGGGCAGGAGGCAGGAGCCTCACAGTGTGACTACACAAGGTAGGAGGTCTTCTGTGAGCTCCTCTGAGCAGATCTGGCTAGTATTAAAAGTAGCAACCAGAGAAAAGTTGGCAGGTTGGGAAAGCAACATGCAGATGGATTTCTGGCATCTCTGCCGCCAGAGAGAAATGTGATGGTGGGTCAGAGCAGTTCTGCTCTCTCTCCTGAGTTCATTTAACAGGCAGGTCTCATGGAGCCACCCCAGCCACCACCAACTTCAGAAACAAATTCAGACCTCTGGGCGTTCTCCATGGGCATTGCAATGGGCAGCAGATATTTTTTAAAATGTTGGCTGCCATAGTGCAGCTCAGGAATCTCTGTCCTGTATTTTTTCCCCTTAGGCAGCGGACAGTTGAAGCCAATGAGGGGGCAAAATCTGTAGAGAGAACTGCTTTGGCTCGGGGGAGCTCCAGGTTCAGAGGAGGTGCGTGCACTCATATAATCACAAGCACGTCCTGTCATCACCAGTGAAACCAGTGGGAACAGATAAATATACCCACTTTCAAAAATGGTGGCTACGCTGAGTCCTATCCCAAATGAAGTAAACAGCTGTCAAAAAAGTGGAGATAAAAATTGGTATATACATTTTTTAAAACCGTACCTAAGACAATTGTAAGCTCTATTCCCACACTCCCACTGCTACTTGCCCAGGAGATACACTTAATGAATAATATATCCTCTAATCAGCTTGATCTTTTGCTCAGATATTGTACTCTGTTCCTTCTCCTTTGTCTGCTCTCCTTTCCCTAGAGACTAAGTACTTTAGGGCAGGAGCCTGGCACGGAAAGATCTTCAGTGTCATTGTGCTTCCTGAAACTTAACACAATGCAAACGCCTAGCAAAACGGCGGAGTAACGAAGAAGATCCTGATCTAAACAGCTGGAAAGTCACCAGAGCCTTTCCAGCCACCCAAGATGACTTCTGGGGTGATGAGGAGGCACTTGTCGGGGGAGCACATGGATGAGAAACTCGCACCCTGCTCCACGTGAGTGCCACAGCCATCACTAATGACATCCTCCGGTTTGCGATGATGAAATGCCAGCGTGCAGGGAATGGCGGTGCCAGATGCTCAGTAAATGGCTTGGGGGAACTCGCATCTAACATTAACAGCCCCAAAAAGACAGCAACAGACTGCCTTCCCCTCCTGGTGCCTGACAGAAACTGAGAAAGGGCACTCGCACAACGGGAAAGCATCTAGCCATGACACTCTCTACACTTGCAGCAGGATGAGAGGACACCCATTGCTCAGCCCGCGCCCAGCTGGAGTCCTGGGCTGGCCCCAGGACCTCCATGCAGCATGTTGGCTTTGGGCAAGCTCCTGGCCCCATGAGGAGCTGGGGAGGCTGCTCTGGAGGCAGAGCCCTGTGGCAGCGCTTGAAGATTTTTGTGCTCAGCAAACAGCAATGGTGGGAGCAGAGCAGGGGCAGAAATCCTGCTCCTCAGGATTTTCCTCCAGAAATCCTGTGCCTCAGGAGCTCCTCCCTCTGTGGCACCCCACGCTCCCGAAAGCATCCCTGATGACGAAAGACGTTGCTCTCAGTGAAGGCATCTCAGGTCTTGCTGAAGGTTTTAGGAAGTGATGATGGTCATATGCAATATGGATATGATATAGATTATATAGTGTATGTACCAATCCGGCCAGACCTAGGCTGTATTTTCCTCCAGCACTTTCTATAGGTACACGGGCAACATGTGTTAGGGGCAGAGCCCAAGCTCTCTCTGCCAGTCCACCCAGCTGGACCTGAAGGTGGCCTGCCCCATAAGCACTTTGCAAACCGCACTGCCAAGAGGAGGAGGCTGACCCCATCAGACGTTGTCCTCCCGTTGCCCTGGTGACTTTGTCAGATAAGGTAGCCTGCACGCAGGCACTGTCTGTTCCTGTATTAAAGGCTCTTAAAGGCAGCGATCCTGCTAAAGCCCCCCATGCAGAGAGGCCACTGCCTTTATTACACCACTGCCACAACACAAGAGCTTGTTTGAAAATGGCTTCAATTAGGTTCTACCAGGCACTGCCCCTGAGAAAGAGGAATCTGAGGCACATCAGTGAGACATCAGAGGTGGTAAAGTCAAACCCCATGATGCACACAGACTTGGGGCCTATGAAAAGGGGACAGCAACAGCTAAAAATATGGGTACCAACCTTCTGGCAAGTAAAGTAATTCAAGCGTTGTTAAAAAGAATCCAACACAAGAGCAAAGACCTCAGATGATCCCTGCTCTTCCTACTGTGTGTGCAACAGCCATGTGGTGAGCTGGACTGACAGAGGTGGGGTTGTGAAGTGGATGGGGAGGTGAGAGCAGTTGGCATGAGAAGGGGGTCAGGATGTGAAGGAGGTTGGGGCATGGAGGTGGCAGCAACCTCATCAGGCAGCCTGGGCAAAGCCATTAAGGGTACTGAGGGAGCTGGGGGAATTGTTCATCAAGACACTTTCCACCATTTATCAGCAGTCCTGGCTAACCTGGGAGGTCTCAGTTGACTGGAAGTTAGCAAATGTGATGCTCATCTACAAGAAGGGCCAGAAGGAGGATCTGGGGAACTACAGGCTTGTCAGTCTGACCTGGATGGCACAGAAGGTTATGGAGCAAATCATCTTGAATGCCACCATGCAGCACATACAGGACAACCAGGTGATCAGGCCCAGTCAGCATGTGTTTATGAAAGGCAAGTCCTGCTGACCCACTTAGTGGATGAGGGAAAGGCTGT
>NW_010559631.1:0-5660 GCF_000687285.1 Phaethon lepturus
TTAAACAGCTAAATCTAATTACTGATTTATTCTTTTCAAGAACTTTCTACAGAGGGTGTGTGCTTACACCTATACAAAGCAGAGCTATGAGTAGGGCATGCTACACCTCCCTTTAGTATTTTGCCACTGACATTGAAGAGAGTTGAGCTGGTCCCACACTCACCATCCCCGCTCACTACCACCGTGGCAGACGCAATGGATTGTCACCTAATTAAAACACTGTCATTTGAAAGTTATACACTTCACTGCTTGAAAATTAAGAAACGTGGTCTTCTGTCACTAAATTTCCATGTGGATTTCAATTGATTAAAGCATCACTATTACAATTTATAGGAAATTCATATACATTAGATGGCTGGGGAAACCTAGGGGAGGTTGTGTTCTTGACTTTACTGAACTTGTCTGTTGTATCAATTAATACGTTACTAAACATAAAACACCAGAAGAATAAGCTGCATTCAATGAAGCAACCAAAACCTCATGTCACAAATAATGTGTTATTAAAGAGGACGCTTCAAAATAAAGGTGCGCAGGAAATCACATACTACTGTCTTCCTACAAGAAACCCCAGACGAAAATCCTCCATTCACACTGTTTTAATGTTAAAATACTAAACATACAAAGATTTAAAACAGTCAAAGCTGCAGCTTTTTTAACTCCTTTGGGCCCCAATATTCAATTGTTGCCGTAAGGACAGAACCATGTATGTGAATTTATGATATTCCACAATGTTTTGAGCAACAGAGATCCTGTTTGAAATCTGTTGTCTTGTCTACTAATGATACTGAAATTGCTGAATGTGCTTTAAGATGAGGGGTATTATACCAAAAAAAGAATAAACTGGAAGTCCTCCAGTTCTTTTGCTGCAGAGACTGAAACAAGCATCCTTGAAATCGGTCATAGCCTTCTATAATCACATCTGTATTTCTGCGTTTCAGCCTCCTCATGAGGGAAAAAACCAGAAGTCCCCAGCCAGGCTAGGAAGTGTATACCAGTCACTTAGTATATAGTAGATGTACTGTAAATATTTTTGCTATTTTAATTTGTGGCTGGAACAGGATGAAATCATAAGCCATTTTTTAAGCTGTTTCAGTTCAGAGCTCTAAAATGAAGTCAGCATTGAGAGTTGGATGGATTTCTCAAAACAAGCATTTCTAGGAATTTTTACACATTGTCTCATTTAACCTGCTGGATTTTTTCCCCCACATTTACTGTAATTTTGGAAAAAAAACTGGTGATGGGAAACACAGATAAATATAAGCTTTTCCTTTTCAGATCTCAATATAGTTCTTCATAGCAATTAGTCTATTTTAAAAAAACAAAACAACAAACCATATATACTTATCTATCCTTAAAACTGTATCGAGATACTTTGCACAGTTCTAACCCTGCTTCATTGCAAAATATTCCTTGGTTTTTTGGTATACAGAATGGAGCTGACCATCTTTCTGGAACAAATTCTTTGCGATTCACTAATATTGAAAACCTTCTGTCCTACAGCCCTCTACATGCAGATCTCTACATGCAGAAGTAACTGGAACAAGAGAAAATCATGACAAAATGAGAGAATCAAGTTGTATTTTTGAAGGTTCAGAAAACAGATACAGGAATTTTCTTTTATGCCTAAGCTTATATTTGATCAATTTATTTTCAGATTATCATGGAATCTTCACCAAAATGATTTCTCCTTCAGTATTTGTACATAAGTTTTAAAAAAAGAGTCTCCCAAGTTTAGCTAAGATATTATCAAATCCATCCAGGCTTTCTTAATTTTGTATTCAAGCATTATACATTGCTGGATTACTAGAAATTCTAGTTCTATTCACTTTCATTTGTCGATAAAACCAACTTTTTGAATTTTGAATTAAAATACTGATATCATGCCTTTCTGATAAAGGATGGAAAAGCCTCCACTTAGGAGAAAAAAAATCAAGCTATTCCCCAATTGTGTGAATAGCACTTTCCTCTCACTATATTGGAGATGCTCCCAGAGATCTTAAGAATCAAATGTTGCACAAAGTAATTCCAAAGAAGGAGGTACAGGGGTGGGAGGGAAGGATGAGAGGCAAGTACAAGTCAGTATAATTTGCAGGTATCTAAGAGGACAGTATAACAATGATGTGAATAAGGATAACAAAATGTTAATGAAAAAGCACTGCCAGTAATGATACATTTAGATAAATGGCAAATGTACTTGCATGAACTCTATCATTACTACTTCAATCACAGTCATACTTAAACTTTGGGGAGCTAATTTCACTTATAAACTCTGCTGCTGCACATCAATTATTAGTAGCATTACTAACGGTTAGGCATAGAACTGCTGTGCTAGGGTGACTGATTGTCTGGCATTAGCTCTAATAAGGGAAGAGTTGCAAACCACTTTAAATGTCAAAAAACTGCAACAATTATGGGCGTAAGTACCAGCTATGTTCCTCTAACTTCTTTGGCTTCCTGTTAATTCATTATTTCATCTTTCCATTGCTCCATCGTCCAAAATATCAATGCCAAAGAGCATCCCCCTTCCTTACAGAGACTTTCCAGAGTCTTCAGTGTGAAAATTATCCTATTTAAAAACAAAGTTAATTCCCTGAGCGTAATATTTGCAGTTGGTCTGTTACTTCAAGATCAGCAACAAATTTTGATTTAAATGAATTCAAATCAACCCTTTAAACATAGTGCTTCAATTTAAGGAAAATAGAAAAACCCAGCATCAGTCTTTCTACAGAAATTTCACAGTGCAGCTCCAGTAAAGAGTGAAGTAAGTTAGAAAGACTTATCTAGAGATGCTATAAGCATGGCTGGTGTTACCATTCAATCACACAGTGCCCTGACCAAATCACAGCAAGAGACCCAGTAACTGCCTCCTGGATGTGCAGACTGAATGCTAACTGCTCGTGACATTGACTTGTTTCAAGCATCTTGTAGCACTGCCACTATCAGTGTTATATTTGTATAGTAGAATAACATGAAATATTGATTCTGAAGTGCTTATCAACCAGACCTGTTCAAAATACTCTTCCTGCAAAGTTCAGCACTACTTCTCATGCAGAACCTGTGCCATATATTTGTGCAGAGAGCTACTTGTTTTCTCACAGTGCTTTTAATTCTTTCCTTGAGACATAAGATGTAACTTTTCAAAGTCTAGGAACAGTGAAAAAAGATGCAAACAGTATTTTCTGAATTTGTATGAACTGCACTTTATACTAATTTGAAAGATACTGGCTATGACGAAATGACTTTAAAAGACAACATCTCTTCCATTCTGGCTTCAATCACTAGTCTGAAATCTACCCTAGGGGTAGACAAGGATCAACAATTTCTAACTGCAAAATGAAAATTACTAAGAATTCTTGGTACTTCTTTTGTATAAAGTATTTTGGCCATTTTCTGGGTGACAACATTATATGAATAAAAGCTGAGCTAATACACATGCTTAACCTCTGCATCCTGCTTTGGAAGTAGGATGTATAGCGTGACAGCTGTAGGTCTCTCTGAAATGCATGTACCAGGGACTGTAAACCGTATCTCTGGAACAGCTTATTAGTAAAGAGTTACCATTGAGATCTGAGCACCACCAGTAACAAATGTCAGACTGAAAGTGTCTATCTATACAAGTCAAAACTGCTACCCATAACTTCTGGAATACCACTGTGGATTTCTACTATAATCTGCTGATCATACTGTATGATATCATCACAAGAATTACAGCTAAAATGAACAATCGAAAATCAATGGAACATATTCCAGGATGCCAGAAGAAGCCATCTTTTTCCCTTCTGCTTTTAACTGCGATTTTAATGAAGCATAGCTCTTTTATTCATTATTTATCCATTTTAAAATTGAGCTAATCACTCAGTCGCCGCTGTCACAGGTAACAGCACACTCATGAGTGTGGATTAACTTGCAGTTAGCTCTAGACCTCGTAATTCCAAAGCAGACAGATTCACAGGTATGGCACTTATTAAAATTCAAAACTGAATTTGTTTACTGTTCTCTCAGCGTGTAAAAAATTCATTATATTCATGTCCTCCTAAAATCTATGAAAGGCAACAATTAACTTGCAAACTTACCTTCCAAAAGATAAAAGATGCCCTGCTGAATCAAAACTTTATGATATTCAACTCATACATTTACCACTGTTTTAGACTTGACCAGGGTAAACACATGGTTTAACAAAACTCCCTAAACCGTTCTGTCCAAAACAATCATGAAGACATGAAAGAAACAGCATGCAACAACAGGAAAAAAAATCTGAATATTCAGATGAGTTAATATGTCGAAGTTCAATATCAAACATGAAGTCCCATAAAATCAGTATGCTTGTGAGCATTTTTTTTAAATACAAAATTCAAACCAAATCACTGAATGCAGACATGAAGGGTATCACTTTTATGTCAAAAACTACTTTACTACAATGCAGATGTGTGTTAGTAGGAGCCCTTCAGAATATCTTGGTACATTGGAGAGTTCAGAGAAGGCATAACTGTTCATTTTACGTGATTTCACAAATAATGAAATCTTTTTAGTGAAATTTACATACTTGTGGATACAAAGAAATTCAAGTTTCTAAACCGAAGTCATAAAAAACTGACCGAAGGCCAAGTAAATATTTCACTTAGTTATCACAAACACTAAAAGCAATAGACTAATCTAAACAGAATTTGTGTGCTGCAGGTTTTTTTCATTGTATTTATTTCAATTTTGTTTAGGCCAAATCCTCAATCCCTGACAAGTCACTCAATAAGAAAAACTTTATTTCAAAATAGACAATTATTTCTCTGAGATTTAATGTAGTAACAATGCATTTCTTTAAGATTTTGTATTGTGATGTCTCAGGAGGTAGATTCTATTACCCTGGTAAAAGTAGCCATGCATACCCAAACTAGATAAAGGCTTGTACTTGAAAAACCTGCAAAAAAACTTTACAATTCAGCTGGCAGATTCTATCATACAAGTTCATCATGAGCTGTAAAACAAACAACAAAGAACATTCTTCAAATCTTGAAAAGTAAATGAGAACGAATCTTTCAATAGTTTTACATGTTTTTTAAACATTCTCCCCTCCACCCCGGGCAAATAATCAGAGTCAGTGCAATTTACTGCAGACAGACCTGCCCACTCCTTGAAGCTCTCAAGTGGCACTCTGTCCAAGAACAGAAACTTTTGGACAGAAATGTTTTGTTCTAGCTTTCAATCAATGTCTCTTGACTATTCAGTTATTAGAAAAAATTCATCTGCTTTTATCTTTAGACAGCTATACAAATGCAGTCATGCACAGCTAACTGTCATCGCTAGGGTATTACAGAAATTTCTAGCTGTACTAAATGCTGTATTTCTCCAGAGCAACAGGGTTTTGGGTTTTTTTTAGCAAGCATATATTGATTCTCTGTAAGGCACCATAGACAGATGGACAGTATAAATAGTAAACATTTGTGTGATAACTTATTATTTAGATTTTAATTCACCTTTGGGTGAGGTTCTTTCCTAGCATCAGTTTTCCAAAATCAACAGAGAGATGAGTTATGGCACTGAATTCAGATTTATAGCTATAATAGTACTAACACTAAAGTGAAAGTAGATGCTTTATTTCTTAGATTTATCTCTTTAAAAATTGCTCTTTCATTCAGACCTCCTGGTATTTAGGATGGCTCTTTCCC
>NW_010559631.1:5691-13496 GCF_000687285.1 Phaethon lepturus
ACTTTACTTCTACCAAGTGGAATTCTAGTAAGCCAAGTTGATAATAGCAAGAGTGTAATAATAATAATAAAAATAACTCAGCTTTGCCACCAGGGCATAAATCCAGCAATGCTTTGTGAAGGCTTTAAAGGAGGAAGAAATACACCTATTTCTGTTACTTCTATCCTCCTGTCTCCTTATTTTCAATTGAGGATACTGACGCTGCAGAAGCCTTTTCCATGCAGGAATTGGTATCACCAACATCTTAATGTGCACATATTGCCTCAGCCTAAATAAATGTCAAGCCATCATTCTTCAGTCACATAGGGTGTGACATCCATGCGACGCTGTGGAGTTTACAAACCGTTTTCAACCCTGACAACAGTTAGGCCTAACTTTCAATACTATGTAGACATTAAGAGTATGCTGGCTCTGACCCATCGTTCTGGCTAGCATGCTAACTACTTTAAGTAATTGGATCTACGAATTGTACCAAATCATGAGTGGTTTTGTTTACATATGCATAACTTCAGGCAATTAAACTTGAACAATATCAACCACCACAAATCTGCATCCAAACCTTAACATTTAATATATGTTATCTCCTCTCCTATAGCAGGTGATAGATATTTCACCATTAACAGTCTATTTGCCTATGCTTTCCCACTCTGAAATAAAATATTGACAAGTCTTTAAAAAAATGCATGAGATCAAATACATACATATTTTAAAAAACATCTGAAACTGTATTACAGCCTGAAGCTGTTATGTGCAAGCTCCTTTTTCACGTAGTCAATTTAAACAGCACTTGATTTTTGCCTCTACTTCCTCTGCAGCCCAAGATCAGCACAAACAACTTCCTTCACTGCTTGGTAATAACATGCTGCTTCTATTCCCAAGATCAGCACAGGTATCTAGGTCACTGTAAGGGGATAAACTGGTAATAAAAATAGTTCTGTCTTCCCCTTAGGATTTCTCTCTTTCTGGATTTCATCTGGGCTATGACCCTGGTTTGGCTTTAGCTACTGTGAACCCTCTTCCCCCACTTCCATCCCCTCTACAGGTACATAGTGACCAAAACGACTAATGAGAATTTACTAAAAGTTAAGCTGAGAATTTACTAATTTAAAAGGCAAAACGTGACAAGGAAGGTCAAGAAGGCTAGTTGTATTAAATCTGGTGTCCCAGAGTGGCTTATGTGAACAACGTGTGATCTGAAAAATCCTCTGGGACACTGGGAGATGCAGGGTGTGCTCCTGATGCTACCTGTACCTGTAGTTCCAGGACTCTGACCTGAATTGGTAGACCAGTGTTCACATGCTTTGATAACTTTGAGAACATGTAAACTCTCAACATTCAGACAGATGAAGACAGTATCTGGAAACTAAGGCCATAACATTGATGAAAACATAAAAAAGGTCTAGCAGAAAGAAAGAGAAATTTCCTCAGGGCTGGCTGACATTGACCATAACTTTCTATAGGAAATTTGGTCTGTGTGTATGTGACATTGACCACGTATCTCAAAAGAATTTAGAATTAATTTCAACTGTTATGTTTATTAGAGAAAATGTATGACTACATTATGAAACTTGCTTAGTGCTTAAGGAAAAAAAAAGGTTGACTAGAGTTTGGGGTGAAACCCACTAGCGTGGTATTTCTGAATATACAAATATTTATTTTTCAATACACAAACATTTAAACATAAGTGTGAGGCAAATTATGTAAGCACTTTAAAAATAAAGCACCCCACATATATACTCAGGACATTTGTTGGCCTTGCATATGAGTGAAGCAGAAATGGACTACCCAGCATGTTATTAAAACAGATGAGTTTGTTTCTACATAGTTATACACTGAGAGAGAGGGGAAAAGAGAGCAAAACCTTTATCTCCCCAAAAGTATGATGACAAATGGATTCAAATCTTGGGTTTTGAAGTAAGGTAATGCCCAGCATTTTTAAAACCTTAAAATGTGTTCCATAAAAAGCCATTTCAGCATAAAAAGTTGGTTAACCTTGAACAGTCAGATTAATGATCCAGCACACTTCAATTTTAGCATCAGTGAATAAACAAATCTTACCAGAGCAAAGCAAAACCAATCAGGAAAAATGAACTGCAATGAAACAGTACCCACAACCATTTCGGTGAGCAGGTAAAACAGCAATGAACTTACTGAATAGCATGTGTAAGAAATAATTTCTCCAGAGTCTCAATGCAGTCAAATAGCTTTATGGTTCAAATGCTAAGATTTTCCTCCTTTACAAATCAGTTGTTCTTTGACAAACAGCTAGGAATCTGACTATTTGGTATACTTGATGTGTTACTGCTATTTTTTAAATGGCTTCAATACTGCTCTATAGGTCTTCTATAATACTTCGTAACCCATCCAAATTCAGGAAACAGATAGAGATGATGAAAATGAAAGTGTAGCACAGTGCCCTTCAGATCCTCTATCATTTGGAATCCGATGTACGTAATTAATGACAAGGGCAACTAGGGAACATAAAACGCAGAATGTGCAGGACCTAAGGCGTGTTCTGTTCTTTAACTGCTAGTACAGTAAAATATCTGACATTTCATATTTATTCTCACCATGATAATATGAAAATTATTTCCAACAATAAGCAAAATGAAAGCAGACACCTACATTCTCTTAATACTAGAATTAAGTAAATATAAGCCTGCTCTTATAATGAGGCAATGAGTTTGCTCATTGTATGTATACAGTGTTTCTTTAAAATGGGTATGTGTTTAGACATTCTGAACTCTTGATGCCTTAAAAGTCAAGATTGGGATTACCACTCCTTTCACGCCTGGCACCATGTTCTGCTATGCCCCCTATGACTGACCAGCCCGTACAAACTAGGAAACATCTTCCTACCACTCACACGGGAAAAGAATGTTTCGTAACACTTCATAAAGCAGAGCCTGTGACTCGTACGACCACAGCAGTAGATGGGGTTGCATTCCCACCACTGAGCTGTACCAAATCGTGAGCCAAAGGTACTAGTGGTCTGATGCTGTTGTGACTAATCTGTTCATCACTAAACACTGCCATATCAATCATATCAAGACAGACAGGAAAACAATTCTGGCAAATGTGACCACGTCTGCTGCAGCTGGAGCTCAGTCACTGCGAGCAGCTGTAGCCCTGCTCAGCAGCTGTGCTCCTGGCAGACACACCCTGGCTGCTGGCCACCATAACCCCAGACAGTAGTTCCAACGCGGGCCAGCAGCGTCTGCAAGCGAGTGGGGGAAAGATGAAATACAAATGACATACTTAGCAGCAACTAAACAGTGATCTGCAGTTGATTCAACATCGCACTGGCAAAACGTGCTGCTACCCAGTCAAGTCTCTTTTATTAAGCCTACCTGTCAAGAGAAAAGTGTTAGGCCGGAAGAAAGCCCTCCTTTCCTGAAGATACAGTTAGACACTTCGTCAGGATCGCCATCCTGGTAATTCAGAGGACAGAAAGGAACAGAGGTCCTTAGGGAGGATTTGGTGCACAAGCAAATACTCAAGGCATAGTTTAAAAGTACATTAGCATCACGCCTTCAAGTAAGTTGGAGCATTCAGGAAAGAATCACGCTCATCAGATGAAATTAGAGAGCACGCTTCCCCAAACGGCAAAATTGGGTGAGCAATGCATCGTTCTGGTATTTGTGATCTACCAGTCCATTACTGCTTCTATATAAAATTACATTTCTGATAAAAATTTTAGTGTCAAACATTTTTATGATTACAGAGCAAAAGTCAAAATTTGCATTTAAATAGATGTATTAAAAACTCAGCAGCACAGGTAGAAGCAGGAAATGCTGTTTTAAGGAACATTTACATCGGGAGCATAAGCACAGAAGGGATTTTTTTCTTCTCAAATTATTTGAACAATTTTGTTTTTATTACTGTTCTTGGGTCCAATTCAAAGTCAAGATCTGAACTGTAGTATGCTGCATCCCTGGGCTCATCTCAGACTGAGCTGTAGAAACTACTTCTCTTTTAATCTTTCCATTGGGAATGGCCTCATTTGTTATAAATAAAGTAATTTTTATCCATAGTCCAAGGTCACAGTTTTCACCAGCTTGCAGCACAAGTCATATTATACTACTTTTGTTATCAAGTTGTTGACTCAATTTTGTTTGCATCAGTCACCACAGGCTAAACTTCAGCCATTAGATTTCTCCCCAGACAGCACAGCCATTTTTGAGAGATGAATTTTCAATGTATAACTTAAAAATTCAGAAGTAATTCTCCCACATAAATGCCTGTCATCAACTACATCCTCAAGACTTAATCATATTTTATTTTGCCACTTTTTTATTTCTGATGTTAAAGAAATTCTTTGTCTGACCTCTCTCCCGTATCTTTCTGTCTTCTCACCACATACCTTTTAGTTTCTATATATTGTTCAGATACAACTTTAAGCTTTGGCTTAAAAAACGATTCTATACTTTTAAAAGGCACCTAAGTCTTGCCAACATGTTATGTTGGGTCAGGTCCTTAGCTCCTCACTACTACTATGGAATGATGGTGCCATTTACAGTCCAGCTGGGATCAGCAACATATGTTCTCCATATAGAAACAATAAAAACCAATGTTGTTGCTTTTCTTCCCTCTTTTTTTTTTTTGGTCTTTCTTAACACATAGGCATTCCAATCATGATGATAATACAATTTGAACGACATTATTGTTAAAGGGGTTACATTTAACTGTAGTCAGTTTTAGATCTGCTATGAGTTAATGCTTTCATAAACACGCCATTTCTTTCCATGAAGAGAGAATGACCAGGTGTGAATGGACTCACTTTCAGATGCTCTAGCAAGACTCTGGAACACAAAATTTAGGACCTGAAAGTCACAAGACTTTTTTTGCTGCTAACTTGTTAATCAAGCATTTAAACTCTCCGTCAGTTTAAACATCTATAAAATTGTTACAGAATCAAATCAACTCTTGGAAACATGAGTGTAAGCATAGCACAAAAACATTATAACTAAATGACCATTTTAGGTGTATTTTTGCTGTCTTCTCCAGAGGTTCTTTCCTACAGAATAATTTCTTGAACACAGGCAAAATGTGGGATTATTGCGTGGGAACAGAAAGTTCAAGTATAAACAGATTAATCACAGATGGATTTCCTGAAAAATTCATAGTAAAATTTTCTTCTACCCAGGTAATCCCCAAGTTTCTTCAAGAAACGTTTCTCAGAGTATTTATAAGTCAGAAATACACAGAATGTCACACAAGCAAATGTACTTTCATACATTGACTCATTCTGGAATTTCGGACAATTGTTACTTGCACCATCATTTTCCAGTTATCTCTCCATAGTACAGAGATGTTTACCAGCCAGTTCCCAGTAGTTTTAAGTAGAAACAGTGTACAAGATAGCAGGAACATCAGTACTACTCATGAAATCATAACAGTGGTTTATTTACAGCAGTAGCTTTTAGGCAATCTACAGAAAACCTAAAGGTGAACGGTTAAATTCTCTAGAGCAACATTTCTTCCAACCACCTGTCAGCTGACTTACCTTCAGAACCAGGATATTCCTATTACTTTCATTAAGCTTATTTCAGTTTTTATATACATTTATAAAACATTTACCTACATTTTTATATACACACATAACAGGGCCATTTTACAAAATACTGAAAAATATTTAAATTATATTTTTAGAATATAATACTCAGGGCTACCTTCAGACACAGGCAAAGCAGGTTATTTTTTTGAGGCAAGAGACTGTTACCAGACACTCATAGACTTGCTGTCTGCTATCCTTTTTCTTCAAGCACCAACCAGTTGCAATGGGGTGTGAGTGCCACATGCAAAATCACAGGCTAGGCTAACTCCCAGCCTATAACCCAGACTCACCAGGGCAGATGTGCGGGATACCACACCAGAGCAGAATTAGCCCCAAGCACCAAGAGACAGAACTGATAAGGCTATACAAACAGGCCATATTCTCTACGCTTCTACTCTGGATGATAGGTTTTCCGTTCAATCAGTTTCTCCTATACTGCTGAAAAGCACTGAGGCTTGTTGTGCTGAGTACTGTAGAATAATTTCATGCTATATCCCAAACTGATTCTTTCCTCAGTTTTACATCTGCTTTCATCTGACTTAATGGAATGGCATTTTGTTAGCATTCTATGGCAGAATAAGAATACTTCCTAAATTGAATTCATAACATATTAAAACTTCAGAACCACTTCCTATCCTGTTTTGTTCCATTTTTCCAGTGGTTTGCTTGCTTTTTTGTCAGTTGTTCCACACACAGCAGTGTTTTCATTAAATTGTTCATTATAAACCTCTTTTTTAAGATTCTTCCACAAAGATATCTAAATATCTAATTTCTCTCAATTTTAATGGGATTGAGGTGCTTCAATAAAATCATGAATATCAGCTGTAATTTTAATATATATAAGTGAAAATGTAGATTTTTATTTTACCCTCACAGGATATAGTTAATTTAGAAGTCATTTAGAGCTTGGGAGTTTCTAATGGACAGTAACTTACAAGTGAAGTCACCAGAAAATTTAATCTGTCTTCACTTAGCCTTGCAAAGATTGTATGAAGTTTCCATTTTCTTGACCAGCTAAAATACACTTTTCTACTTTGTTTTAATACCGTGTCCAAAACCAATTGATTTCATATCTTTGTCTGGAAATACATTATTAAAATTTAGCTATCCTTACTCAAGAAACCAGACAGAAAAAAGTAGTTTATTTGTATGATCTATCTATTGATCTCGCCATTCAATTTTCTGCAATCCTTTGCTTATTCTCTTCTCTAGTCTACAAATTTTCTTTTGTTATACAGAAAGTATTTAACAACACAGGGGGTTTGGACTACGTCAACATTTACACTGCTTTACAGCTACAGTAAAGTGTAGTACACAGTAGCATAAAGCACTGGAAAAAGTCTATCACTTAATCACTTAACCTTATATTCTTTGTGTGCAGCATAACATATTAGTTACAGCTTTTCCCATAGTGAGATGCCACAATGCCATCTGCAACAACTTACCGTCTACAGTGTACGACGGTCAGAAGAACCAAACAAACTGCACAGTAGCTGCCACCTTGTGCTGCTGAATATTCCCATCCAGCGCAGGCAGAGGCAGCCAGAACACTGATGTGTGCATTGACATTCTCTTTCCACTGCCGTTTTGACTGGAAAATCATAATCTGGCCCTGAAAAATATAGAGCATTTCGAGGCTATCCAAATGATTCTAACGGCTATGACAGAGTTTACGCGCGTAAACGTATGCCCATAGCCTTGGAAGCCCTCCCTTGCGTGTGACTCAGGAGTGTACTGGTAGAGAAGCATTTCCCCTCTTTCCACACTGACCTCACTGTAAAACGGGTTGTTAAAGACAAGACCCCTTTCACAAATTTTCCTTTTTGAAAGAGAATTATATAAAATTTGCATCTTGCTTGTTCTCTTGTTTTTAAGGAATGTTTTCTGGCAGGACATTTGAAGGAAGCATAATCTGAACTTGCCCTGACAGGCTCAAGTGGGGAAGTCTCACGCTTGCTGAAGTACTTCCTCAGAGGCACCCTTCTCCTGAGTGTCCCCTAATCTCGTACTCCCACCAGCTCTTTTGTCTTGCCTGACACCGACACAGTAAGTGACAGAAAACTGGAAAATGAGAAGCGGTAAAGAACCCCCCAACCAGCGGAACAGAGATATCACAGCCTAGGTCATGCGCTGTTCCTGGCCTCCCCACTGAAAGGTGTATCGGGCTTACATGTCCAGGCGCCACAGGGGGCTGCAGGGCCTCTGTGAGGAGAGGGCGGGGCTGCCAGTGCCAGACACAGCCGGTTCC
>NW_010559631.1:13514-17185 GCF_000687285.1 Phaethon lepturus
CTGGGGCCCGGCCGGGCCCCACGGAGAGGCTGGGGCTGCTGTTCATTCATGCTGCATACTCTGCTACGGAGCGTACACCGCTGAACCAGGCAGCCAGAAAACAGGCAGACGCAGAAAGGTTAAGATCAGCTTTAAGGAACAATGCTAAGAATGTAATGATTTCAGTAACCCGCTAGTTTGGAGCTGTGCTTCCATGAAAGCGCTCCCTCTATAAATACAATAGCAAAAAGCATTCAACTAATAATGTGAATCAAGGCCCCTCAACAAGTGGGTCAAGGTCCAGAACTGAATTGTTTCACGAGAACTGTCATGTAATAACAATTCTTTTTCATGGAGGAATCTGTAGACCGATCTGGCCTACAGAAATCCTGTTCCGCGTGCCTTTAACAAATAACAAGGCTTCCCCTGGTATCGCAGTCCCTGAACACAGAAAGGTTTTCTTCCTTCTTTTTTCCCTTCCCAGTTCTCCTCATGTCCTCTCCTCTTGAGAGCAGGGCATTAGTATTCACTAAATAATGTCTTTGTAAAGGTTTAATCTCCTAGCAATTACCGATATGAGCATTTCATTATACATACAGTATGACAAATATTGAAGAGGTCTCCCAGCTGTTTTGATCCGTTCTAATCCAGGCACGCACGAAGGCGGTGGCGATGCCCCAGCGGCTCACGTCTGCCGCTCCGTGAGTGCGGCTGCAGCGCCAGCACAAGCCCCGGGGGGCTGGAGGAGTGGGCGCGCTTTTGAACCGGTGCTGGGGAGTCAGAGCCGTAAGCAGACATCCGTGCAACTGCTAGAGGTACTGATCGAACTGGTGGTGTACCCGCACAGGTTACACCCTACATCCACACTGCCAGCTGCTTTGAAATAACGCGGCCTGATTCCAAAATGGAAGCCCTGCTCGGGTACTGAAAAAGCTGAAGCACAGAAAGATTGTACTTCTTGTCTGCATCTAGTTTTGGTCTATCTGTGAGTGCTACTGGATCAAGGAGAAACCGCACGTTCTGGTTACCATACCTGATGGGAGAATAAGGCTGAAGAGCAGTGCTGGAAGCCTAAGACAGAGCACGCAGGTCATACTTGACAGAAACGCAGCCCCGCCTCACTCGCAAGAAAATCTGGTGCAAAGTGGTTCTCATCTCCGAACACACTGCAGTATTTACAGTCATTTTTAATTACGCTTTTCGTAATTGGGTTCGTTTCAGTAACTGCTTTAAATTTGGGGGTGTCTAAGTGATAATTTGTTCTGTCTCAAACTTTTACCACCACATAAAGTTATAATAAAGAGACATAGGTCCCCTTTGTAGCTGGTGTAAACAGTATGACAGTACATGAGAAATACTTTCCAATACAAACTAATTTTCCAGGGCCTGAAGAGGACAATTATGCTATTACATGCATATTTTGAAATAAGAGCAGGCAGCACATTCCTAAGATGTGTCTGAGTATACCACCCTAACCAACCCCTGTGCAAACAAGTACTTTCGGTGCTGGGCACAAGGGCTCTTCCCTTCTGTGTGACCTAACGACTCAGGATACAAATTTCTCCAGCAAGAAGAGCACAAGACCTAGACTTCATTCCTCTGCTCTGTGTTTGAATTCAGTATTTCTGGTGACCAGGAATTACATTCAGCATGACAAACAATTTAATGAACTACCAATTCAGAGTTGACCTTCAATGAAAGTACTGTTTAATTACCCCGTTTTTCTGAAGTCAGGCATAAGAATGCTAAACCATTTCCGAACAGATGCAGGAGGTACATATTAATTTTAGTAGCAAAGGTCATTACATACGTAATTCTGCACTTTTTGCTGGCATCCCTCCTGTCAGAGGATTACTTACGGATGTCTACGAAGACAAAGAGGAGGAAAAATCCTCTGTGTTCTTTCAGCTTCAACTTAGCAAAGTCCCATCTCCTATCTCTTTTTTCATTTATACTCTTTTCAAAAATAAGTCTAAATCCAATACCGAGAGAGAAAATACATTATCTTGCAAATTAAAGTCGTAAGATTAGATTAGTGCCTACATAGCTAAAAAGTATTTGTGTATGTTTTCATACTGATGTAGAGTAGTCTCTTGGGAAAAAAACTTCAGAGCAGAATTAAAGGACATTTTAGCACAAGTCTGAAAAAAACCCACAACAAACAAACACCACTCATTGAGCAGGAAAAAGAACTAAGTCGATTAGCCCATGCTTGACAATCAGAACTATAAAAATTCTCCCTCTGAAAGCAAAGATCAATTTCTACTTCAACCTATGAGCATGAGATGTGAACTAATAACTGCAGAGAAATAAAGATTTCTTGGCCTGTCTAGGTTTATCTTATCAGACTAAAGAAGTGGGCTTCATGTTAGAGACTGCTATTTTTTTTTAATCTTATTGCCTGAGGAAGTGTGAAAACGGCCTCAAAAAAAAGTCAGCTCTAACAATATTGAGCTTATTCTCTCCCTCTGTCTTTGTTTCATCCTACAGATTTAGATGCTGTTTCAGAAGAAGCATTAAAAGTAGCCAACCCCAGTGAGAACATGAAGAAGGTATCAGAAACAGCTCCTTGCTACAATGTTTTCCCAAGGTACCAAATGTGCATCTCTCCATTCAAATTATACTTCCCTTGTTTCTTTGGTGGTAGAAGGACAATGGGAGATAGGTATAGCATTTTCAATTTTAATAAAAATGCTGCAACCGTTAAATTTATTTTATGGTTGAGAAATGGAGTAGGGGTTTTATTCACAGGGACGGAGACAGTGGTAGTTGCAGTGGATTAGACTGTTGGGGTGTGGTGGGGTTGGTGTTTTTTGGTTTTTTTTTCTTTTGTTTTTTTGTTTTGTTTTGTTTTGTTTTTTTAACCAGAAATTAGCTAGGAAATGCCAACACAATTTGGAGCATCCCCAAAGAACAGACTGAGCACACTTACAGCCGCTGCTGGTGGCTCCATGAATGTAAGAAGTTAAAGGGATTTTTTCTCTTTTTCTTTCCCCAAAATAATACACACCAACTTTTATTACCCACAGTCTATGTTCAGAGAGAAGTAGTTCTCCAGGGAATGTTACAATAGCTTGCTAGTCCCTCAGCTTTACAGGCTGGAGTCTGGTAGCACAAGCCAACATCTCAGCCTCACTGACAGAGGATTGCTTCACTAAGAGTAAGTTGCTTTTTTTTTTTTTTTTAAACACAGGGGAAAAAAAAAAAAAATCACAAAAAACCCCTAGAGTTAAGAGTATCAGAGTGCACCTAGAAAACATAAACTAGATAAGGCACGTTAAATTTGTTGAAAATCACTTTGCATTATTTAACTGGCTGCATCCCTACCAAACTGAGTAAACACAGACAGGATGCCAGGCTGGAGGTAAATTTCATGCCTTGTTGTCACAGAAAGGCTTCTGGCATCTATAACAAAAATTTATGCCAGATAAATGACTATTCTCATGAAGTCTCCTAAAGAAAGCCTTTCTTGCCATTGGTCTGTGTGTGCGCGACTTTCTGGCTCTCTGCTTTTGGAACCTTGCCTATCACGGACTAGCTGCTGTAAATACATTGTTGAAAGTACACTTAAAGTTGATATCAGCTTTGGCCATCAATTTCGGAGTCCCTGACTGGCTGTGTAAAATCATGATTTCCAGGTCATCTTTGTTGGTGGCAGCTTTTTTTAAACAGAAAAGGTTCTAGGAATAGGG
>NW_010559631.1:17218-27085 GCF_000687285.1 Phaethon lepturus
GAGGATGCACCAGCTCTTTTTTGACTTTCATAACTCTATGCTGAGATTCAAACACTGTGTCTTGGATAGAGACAGTTACCCAGTCAGCAGGGTGCTCTCCTCAGCACTGGTTTTGTGTTCCTATATTTTGGTGTCAGTGGTCCCACAGCTGCAGAGTCAGCTGCATTAGGGCAAGTTGATGCAAACAAAATCTAACTTTACAAAAAAGAATTCATTTTCAGCGAGATAAGCTGCCTAATCCAGCCATTTTTTTTAAAAAAACTATTTTCATATTCGTATGTATTCCAGGATTTTACTACCAAGAGTGTTATTTAAGCTCTAGTAGAAAATACTAGGAAATTCTCGATGCTTTAGATGTATGGACTCCACACAAAATAAAGAATATCTGTTGAAGCTATGATACTACCGTTCTGAATCAACTAATGGCTCGGTTTTTTGATGTGCAGGCATTCGACTACTACCAAGGACAACATTCTGATTCAAGTCATCCCTAGGTCACAGAAATTGATATACACATTCTGTTCTACTACAGTAAATTTGCCAAAAAAGGAAAAAAAAAAAAAGTCTTTCAGTGAAGCAGATTATTGTAAATCATGTTTGTACTGAAACAAAGATGAGATAGTGGGAAAAATAATTGACCATATTTCCTAAGTGGCCCAGATTATTAGTGGTTTTTAAAATATAGACATTCACATGCAAGCCATTAAATGCATGCTTAAAATGCATCAATAATTCAGCAATTTTTAAGTTCAACCTGGGAAATCACCTTTTACAGATAATATATAGCACAGCACTGTTAGATCATAAGCCATCAAGCGTGAAAAAGATAGTAATATGGCCAACTAGATCTTTTGTGCACATCACCATACATCAGTGTATTTTAGACTTCAGACTGTCCGTGAAATTCTGATACATTCTTATACCAGAACAGCATCTATTTGCAAGGCTATGACCTCCCATTTAGAGTATGTGATTCTGCAAGAGTGGAGATGAGAAACTGGTGAAACCGGCAGTACAGAAAAGTACACACTTTTGGTAAAAAAAAAAATCATCCACTACCTAGAATGAAGGAACAGAAAGCATTTTGTGATACTTGTATTTCCACTGCGTATCTCTGTGCTATGTGACAATAAAAAACACAGAAGGCAAAGCACTTTGTGTCTCTCACACATAAAGACACTAATAGCTCAGTCTCACCATGGTGCCTAGGTTCCTATAGTTTCATCATTAAAGATTTTGGTCAGTCAACTGTGGTGGTAATTATCACATAAATTAACTGAGAGACAGGAAAACCAGAATGTAAGAGAAACTCTCACCTCCAGCAACAAAGTACAGGACTTCATTTTCCAGTAATATTTTCAAACCTAACACCAATGACAAACCCAAGTTTTTTTCTGGAATATTGCTTAGGTTACAGAAAGAAAGCCTATTAGTCAGTGCCATTTACCCCCTGGTATCTAGCTTTTGTGTGCTGACCTGTCACAATAAAACAATACTGAAGACATATTTTCAGATACAGGTGATTAGCACAGCAAGGAAAGCAGCAGAGTGAAAATTCTTTTTCAGATAAGTGTTGCTTGCAAGGAGTGTAGGCAGAAGGAGAAGCAAAGAACTAATCAGCTTGGATACACTAGACTACAGTGCTCAAACTTTTATTTGGGTTGTGGGGTTTTGTTTTGGGTTTTTTTGTGTGGTTTTTTTTTTTTTTTAAATAAGGGTATTTTGCTTTAAAATAATCTGAATCCTGCTCAGTTCTGCATGGGAATATTGTTATCCTCAATGCATTCAGCTGACAATGTGAATTTCCAACAGAATCCCAAACCTTGTCTTTAGAGGTGTTTAAATAAAGGCAGACAGCACCTTGAGTCCATTCTATTGCTCCAAGAGAGGTTCAAATTTTATTTCTGCTGTCCTTGATACAGCTGAGCTATTTTTTAAACTTTTTGGGGTTTTGGTTTTGTTTGGTTTTGTGGTTTTTTTTAGTATCTCCAACAATGGAGATGTTAAATAATGCTTACTGTTAGGAAGTTTGCATTGCATCAGATTTAGGGTATTTTCTTCTCATATAATTTCAATGTTCATCCTTGACACAAGGAAAAGATTAAATTTCGTAACTGTTGTGACACAGACTTTACCTACTCTTTACAACTTTTAAGGGTTTGGCATGTTATGAGATCACACTGCGAAGGGCAGTTGCTGATATAAATGAAGGGTTATGACTATTAGCTAATGAAGTCATTCACTACCCTCAGTAAAAGAATATTCAATCCTTTTCTCGTCTTGCACCTCTACTCAAGTATTTAATGATTACACAACAAGAGGCATCAGACCTTAAAAAGTGGGTTACATGAATACTGCACATTAACCTGTAACACGGTCACTTTTGCACTATTAAATCACAGAATCACAGACTGGCTGAGGATAGAAGGGACCTCTGGAGGTCATCTGGTCCAATGCACCTGCTCAAGGAGGGCCGCCCAGGACCACGTCCAGCCAGCTTTTGAATAGCTCCAATGTACAAGACACTGGAATGTCCCTGGGCAACCAGCTGTCAGTGCTCAGTCAGCCTCACACTGAAAAAGTGTTTCAGCTGGTGCCAATTGTCTCTCATTCTGTCACTAGACACCACTGAAAAGAGCCTGGCTCCATCCTCTTTGCACCCTGCCTTCAGGCATTCATATATATTGATGAGATTCACCTTGAGCCTTTACTTCTCCAGGTTAAGCAGTCCCGGCTCTCTCAGCCTTTTCTCACAGGAGAGATGCTCCAGTCCCTTATGCATCTTTGTGGCCCTTCATTGGACTCCCTCCACTAGCTCCATAGGTCTCTTGTACTGGGGAGACCAGAACTGGACACAGAACTCAAGGTGTGGCCTCCACACTGCTGTGCAGAGGGAAGGATCACCTCCCTTGATCTGCTGGCAATGCTCCTCCTCGTGCAGCCTCAGATAGCATTAAGCTTCTTTGCCACAAAGGCACATTGCTGGCTCCATGTTCAACTTGGTGTCTACCTTTTACATTCTAATATACAGTTTTTCTGTATTATACAGTATTACAAAAATCATGATTTAAAGAAAATCATGGAACATGATCAGAGTTCACATCTAAAGCCTATTCTTCCTTAAAAACACAGGCAAATCACTGCTTATGCAATGGTTCAGTGAGGGCATTGATTAATCAGAGGCAGAGGTCTATCAAAGTAAAAATGGAAGATGTAGGGTTCTGTAGTGGACCCTCTCTCTTACTATTTGCATGCACACACATGGAAAACCAGGTACTGCTGCTGAATCAGAGGCCTTTGAAAGTTAATAAAAACCCAAAACATAGGATGGAAGCCATACACTGAAATAAAGTAATTTGTTACTGTCCCTATATCATCACAGAATGAAAGACAGATACTTTGAAATGTCATATTACAGAATTCTACATAAGAAAAAGAAAACTGATTGCTGACATACCACTGCTAATTCTGCTATTCCTCTTCTATGCAACAGAACTCTTAAACATCTTCAAAAACACAAGAAATGACTAATGCTTTTTCTTTTAGTTTTTGCTTGCTTTGTGCCCACAGCAGCACAGATACACACCGACATACAAGCTGGCTGAGCAAGGGAGACTGGCCGTGATGAGAAATGAAGCACTGACATTTGGGAAAACTTGGCAGGCAAAGACAAAAACGCCATACAAAACCCGAGACACAAATCAGACCCCCAAAACTTTGAACAGCAGCTGCTAATCAGCTGAGGTTGGTGAATGAATCAGAGTTTGCAGCTAAGTTCACATTATGAATTTTTCGAAGGTTGCTTTCTGTTCTACCAGTCTCTTGTCCTAACATCAATACGCCAACGGTTTGAGCAGACTGCAAGGTGGTAGAAGTCACTGGGAGATATTTTTCTCTTTTACACACAATAATGATGACTTGTGAATAATGCGCATATGTTAAAATGTTTGTTTCCACAGGCTGCAGTAATGATTCCACGTCATTAACAAGAGGAAAATCTGAAATAAAAAGTCTGGGGAAAAAAAAAAATTCTGTCTCAAGTTATATCTCAGTTATTATGAGCTTAATTTACTGCCTTTGTAGATGAGTTTGTTGCAGGCTCCATTTGCAGCTCCCCTGCATGAACAACGTCCCCAACAGAATCAACCAGAACCAAGTATAATCGAGACAACAACATCAAAGGAAGTAATGAAGAGCATAGGCAAGTCTTGTTTTTCTGCCTGGATGAATGCTCTTTCTCCTTAAGAATGCCTCCCACTTAATAATGGGAAACATGGATTTAGAAAAGAAAATTAAACAAAGTATACATACTTTACTTCTGAATAACTAGAGCTCAATCTGGAAGTCTGAATGTAGATACGATCTTCCAGCAGCTGAGGATGTTTTAACTGTTCTCTTCATGGCTGGCAGGTGAGCTTCACTTCTCCTCCTAACCCACACAAGCCAGCACTCCCACGCGATGCACTGTATGGTTGAGGCTTTACTGGATCTGAGGGAATTCAGCATTGCTCTTACTGGAAATCAAGAGAAAACAACTACGCAGCTTTCTTGGATTTCTTTAAAAAAAAAAAAATCATCTTTAAAGGATTTTTTTTGAATGTTGGTCATTTTTGGAATGTGTTTCATGACATCGCACCCCTCCATCCAGGGGAAATGGCAAGTGACGCCCAAAGACTGAATCTTTGTACTGTAGATCTGCAATAATAATAATCTGCAATAATAAAGCAGTATTTACTGAAGACTAACTTAATCTTAGTGCCTACTTATGCCCTACCAGCTCCATCCTTATGGCTACAATTATTTTTTTTTTTGTACTACAGGATAGAGGAATGGCTTGAAAGGTGAAAATTGGTTTTTCGTTGTGCATTTGGCATCATACGCACTGAAAATATGAAGTAGTGTTTTAGAACAGAGTTCTCAGACAACTGACATACTTTACCCTGGAGTACTTCTATGATTGGTTTGATATATTTATTTATGAATTTTATAAAAACTCTTAGTTCAATAAATGCTGCAAAATCAAATAGCATACTTCTGAATTATGCAAAATTGTATTATACATGTCATAAATAAACTCTATGAAACATTAATCAACTTCAAAAAGGCTTTGTAAGAACTCCATGCAATGTTTTCTCTTTGGTATATTTTGAAAATTATGATTCTGTCATATTTATGAGTACAGAGGTTAAACTTTTTAAGAAAGAAAACTGCTTTGTGCAACTGGTATCAAGACACATCCAACTGTATCAACTGATTCATTGTTTTATTTACCTTTTATGCAAAAGCATAAGCAACATAAAAGCCATCAAAATGAGAAATTAAGTACAAATCACCACATCCGTCTCAGTATGTATAACACTACAGAACTGTTAACGCTAGACTTAACAAAGTTCTATTAATTATTAGCATCGTAATTCCTCGTAGCCATCCACTACAAGAGAAACTCAGTTAAGCGCTCATGAGCCAGTGGGTCACTCCAGGCTTATGCAGAGAAGTAACACAGAGAGGACAACGCTTGCTAAATGCTGCGGGCTGCGGAACCAGAAGCTGATTTGTCAGAAATTATATAATGCTGGAAAGATTTTATAGACTTTAAGGGAGAGTTTACTTGGGGCAAACAAGAAATTATGACTACAAAGAAGAGGACCAAAATTGCCTGGATCTAAGGAGGTGTTGTTCTGATGCAAGAAAAGTTATGTCATCAGCATCAGAGCCACACATCGTCCCAAATGAATTCTGGTTTGCAAACCACGGGTTTTTTTAAGAGACTATAACTAAAGATCTGGAAATGTGTTGACTTTTTATAGTTGCACTGCTTTTCCATTAGGTAAACAATGAGGTGATTTATCAAATTACACAGTAGACTAACCGCATGTTAACCTAAAGAAAAATTTGAAAAGAAAATAAATTCACAAACTTACCATATGGAACAGTTAGGATGAGGGAGTCCGGAATGCTTTTCTATTTACAGGGTTTGTTTAATCTATTGTCTTTATCAGAAGGAAGATTTGTTTTGGTTTTTTTTTTAGGAAAACAAAAGAATAATCTGGGGGTCAGATTTGCCAGAGTATTCTTAAGTTTTTGTAAAAAATTTATACCTTTGTAAAAGAAAACCTGTGTTAAAATATATGAAGATAATTATAACATACATTGAAAGAACTAGATAACCTAAATAAATAGAGAAGGCAAATGATCCAAGTCTATAGAAATGGTAACTAAATACACAGCAGCAGCATAAAGGTGGCCAATACTGTTAACATGATCATTAATGAGCTCCCTCACAGCATAGACAGAGTAAGAATTTTGGTGTACAGCATTTGTTAATATTGGATGTACTAGAAGTGAAAGTACTGACATAGCATTTTAACCTAGTAATTAAATTAATCCAATACAAAATATTAGAATCCTATTTGCATTATGAAAGTTTGAATTAATTTTACTAAGAAAAGTATACCAGGTTTTATTAAAATTTCAGTATTCAAAATAAAAATAAGTATGAATTCAAATTATAGGATTATATAACGGGAGGGGGGTTAAAAAGTAACTTCTTGTATCGAGAAATCAACGCACCTTACAAACAGAAGCTGAGCATTAACTTAGCTTGACTATTACCTCAATTTTACTGATAGGAAACAAAAGCACAGGAAAAGTAAAGAAATACCCAAGGGAAGAGGCGGGAATAAAAGTAAAAAATACAGTCCGTATTCCTTAACCCTCAAGTTAGTACTTACTGTATTAAACTATAGTATATTTTAACAATAAATTGTAATATTAAATAGCCTATGTTATTCATGCTTTTTGATTAATTTTTCATAAAATTCAAGAAAGTTTAGAACGTCCCGTGTGTTTTTCTCAGAGATGTCTTTGCAGCGGTGTCTCGGAGTTGCTGCAGCAAGGGCCCAGTTTAGCAGCTGAGTCGATACGACTCTGTGGACTTCGCTTTAAGATTAACACTGCATAGCCTCTTTGTCCAGAACGCAACCATGACCGAGTGAAGCGGAAACCCATTTTTTAACGTACAGAGACAGGGACTCACTGTAACTGTTGGTTGAAAAGCAACATAATTCCGGTGCACAATTAAAGTATCTTGTCTATTTGCAAAGAAGCACTGAACAGTTCTAATCAGATCTGTTTGTTATGTATTTGTTCTCCTTGGTTAGCTAACTTTGCAGTTACCAACCTATACACTACAACCACCGTATCTGGTAAGCCCAGCTTTTAACCTTCTCCACCCCAGTGCCCTCCTTAAGTTCAGTACTAGTACCACATTTTCCATTTTAGCCCATCCACACTTCTGTCCTGGCTCAGCAAATGATAATTTGCTCTTATTAAAAACAAACAAAAATTGTAATCTGTGATTAGCTTTTAGCAACTAAAGGTGGACAGCATGTGCTTTTCTACATCATATATATTTAGCACTTCTCATATGAAAATATCAAATGGACTTTCTAACTGAACTTCACAAAGAGTAGAAAAATCAATTAAAAAACCCTAAGAGAATAACCTAACAAGATGCATGGAAAAGTAAATGTACTCGCACCACACAGGTCAAGCTCTAAATATAATAGATGATGAATTCTAACGGGCTGTAAACATTCAGAGAAGTGGATTTTGAACTGAGAATTAACTTAAGAGTTATGCCACTAAGAAGAAACCTTGCGTCAAACTGTAGGAAACTGCTTCATGCAGACGTTTACTATAATGAATCAATACCTTTATAGTTTGCTTTTGATCCAAAAAACATATACGTGAAAGCAACATGCACACACACTGGGAGAATCGCAAAGCATAGGCACTTAACAACAGGTTAGCATATCATCCATACGCACTCTGAAATATTTCAGTCTCCTGCAGAATAGGTTCAGCCTAAGGTTAAAATTTAACTTGGGTTATGATAAATATTTAAAACACTTATAAAATTATTTAAACATTTATAAAAAATTATAAAATCATATATAAAAACATAAATTTAAGAACATTTCTGACTGGTTGCCAGGTTGTTTCTTTAAACACTCAGGGCAAAGGCCTCCTCCTTACCTATTATTCAGAGGATCTTCCAGTTTGCACTTATTTAAAACAGAACAACGATAAAGTTACATAAAATCTTGCACACATTGAAAGCCATATAATCCATAATAAAATAGAAAAGTGAATTTATTAATGAACTACAAAGTCATAGATATTAAAAGAAAATTTAATTACTAAATTTTCTTCTCTGTGATAGTGTATAACTGGGTTCCTGTTGCCAGAAAAAGCTCTTTTCACTAGTTTTACATTGATGCCATGAAAACAAACCACAAAACACCGCAAACCAACACACAAAACAGCAGCATCTTCCTTATTTTTAGAGCTAATGGGGGAAAAAAAAATGATGCATGAAGACAGCTTCCTGCATACAACTACCAGAGGATGCCTATTGTCTTATTTTCTCCTGACAAACACATTTAGTTACAAAAACATCTATCCCTCACTAGACTGTCAGAAATGGGATTTAAATATATCTTCCACATTATTACATTTTTTTGTATTTATGTAAGTGTTCTGGTTATGAAAAGGAAATTATTTTCATCATGGGTTAATCGGATAACTTGACATTCAAAATAGCTGTTATTCAACTACGGCTGACAAGTATCTTTCAGGAAGTTAATTTAGTTTCTTCCTCTCTTCTTTTTTTTTGCCCATAATTCATAACGGAAACAGTTACTTTACCATACAGGCACTTATTTCTAGCCCCAGGTTGCTCCACTAAAAGACACTATACCAGCCATATTGCTGAGAGTTGGCTCCTCTTAAGCTCAAGCCAGCCCATCTGTAGATAATTTCAGAAGTCACAGATGCAGCAATAACCACTGGCAAACCTGATATATCAACGGCTGAAAGGAAGGCAGAGTTCACTTCAGACAGATGTTCTGGCAAAGCAGGATAGTTAAAAAAAAAAAAATCCAATAAACAGTATCACCATTATCTGCTCAGGGACCAGCCGTTTGCCCTCAAATGTACTTGTAACAGTGAGAAATGGTATCTCATGTGTGTTTTTCTTCTAGTAAGTGTTTGCATTTCTTCAATTTTACTTCCCACTCCTGTGAGTCATTTCCTTGCCATCCCACCTCACTTACTTGGCTAGTTGCTTGCTAACTGCAGCTTATCTGCTCTTAAAATAGTCATTATGTCTCATCATATCTAAATAATTGGGCTAATGACAGCAAGTTTATTTCTGTTGATTCAATAATGCATCACAGACAACATCAACATTACAAAGTCTGCTTATTTAGAAATCATTAATAAGGCCTTTCACAAGTTGGCTAATAAGCTGCATTCAAATATAATGATGATGCAGTTATCTTTATTTTATTTGCTTTTTGCTCCTGAATTTTTATGGTGAATGGATTTTTTTCCTCCAGTTTTTCCTCCATTATATAAATACCCCAAATTTACTTCAAAAATGAATGAAAAAACAACATTCTCAGGTATTCAGTTGAACTCAGGAATGCTCATGTTAAAAAAAAAAAAGGCAGCAAACTAAATATTGTGGCATTTACCGTATCATATTAACAATATTTGTCATTGATCATATTATGGTATTAATATCCACCAGTGTCAGCCCTCTCCATCTCACAACATACTATGGGCAGTATAAGAAAATGGGTTGAGTTCAGTTGGAGACTAAAAAGAGAAGTCCATCCCCATGCAGATATTGAAATGATGCACTCCTTGGTCTTTGCCCGAGCAAACACTTAAATTACAAGATCATTAAAAACACACATTCAATTAATTGGAAGAGTTGTCTGACTACAACAAATTTGAACGGTTTTGCCAGTCTTGGACATACGATTGAAGTAAAGAAACTATACTCAGGTTGCAGGAATG
>NW_010559631.1:27116-35201 GCF_000687285.1 Phaethon lepturus
AGAACATAAAAGGTTTGCTATGGGAGGCAAGTGAACTGCCAGCAGCAACAACAAAAACAACTCTTGTTTTGAAAACATTACCTTTAGTATCAGGACTACGGAGGAAAACAGCTCTCTTGCAACATAATTAGGAGTTGCTTATTATAAAATACTTTTTTTCCCCTAACATTAATCAAAAATGAAGGACTGGGTAGTTAAATATCAAACGTGGGTGAAAGCGCATCCCACACTCTTGCACCCCGAGATGAGGTTTACCTTAAAACCAAAGCACTGATTTTCCGCCTAAACACATGCACATCTAATTGATTTTGATCGGAACTTATAACATCTAGGGAAAAAAGAAAACAAAATACCCCAACAACCACATCATTAAAAACCCAAGGACACACCTGAATTTAGACACTAAGGTATAGTCCTGTCACTCAGGAGGATACAGTATAGCCATTGGTCATAACAGGCCACAGTCACTGCACTGAACTTGCAAGGCCTCAGAGCTGAGGCTTGGCAGGCTGGTTTGGTAGGAACTTGCCTTCAAAAGCTCAGAGCTTTGTTTTTACTTGGTTTAACAGCAACTGTAACTGCTCTAATGGCCAGGTTGCTGGTGCCTAATTTGTTTCATGTCTGGTTGTCTTTGTATGTTATAAACATTTTTGTTACATACATATACAGGCAGTAGCAAAGAGGAGTTACTCTGTGTAGCCTGAGATATTTCTGACTAAAGTAATGATGCATTGTCAAGGAACATAGGCATGGTACGATGGCAGATGCCTTGCAAGCTGGCACACAAGATGTGATGTAAAGAGCTTTGGGCAAAGGGTGAAAAGAGATGGGGGCATTGGAGAGTCAAAGGTTTTAAATGGCTCATCCAGGCTGTTAAAGAAATGCAGAAATTAAGAAATGCTGGAAAAAAGCCTGTTTAGGGGTAAAAAAGAGAACAAAGAACAATTATCAAATACATGGAGAAGGCACCGTGTTAGAGAAAATTCCGACATAATGTGGTATTGCAGCTCGATGAAGAAAGAACAAGGTGCTGAAGCATGTCGGAAAACACATCAAAATAGCCCCAGGTGAACTGCAAGAAAAGGAGAACAAGAAGAGGAAACACCTTCAACATCACACTCCTTCCAGTAAGACCGTGGGACACTGATGACCTGCTGGAAACCATTCCCTTTTCCTTTGAGCAAGATTAGCACCTTAGGATCCAGAGCCGGGGTGGAAGAGCGAGCATAATACTGGACGAAAGGGTAGATATCAGAAGTCTACACATGACATTTTTAACTGCATAACCGTTGAGTGCTTTTCTGTAATATTTTTAATAATAATTCATGTCTTTTCCAGAATACTTTTCTCTGGGTTTTCCTTCTTTTTTCTGTAATAACTAGATCTGACCTAACAATAATTATTTGATAATACTGTTAAGATTTCAATTTTACTAAGAATAAATTCTTGGCCCTACAGAGAAGGTTTGTTTCCTTTCTTCCCATAAAAAGATTTTTGTACACTTCAGGGCTGACCAAAAGTTAAAGCATGGTATTAAGTGCATTGTCCAAACGCCTCTTAAACACTGACAGGCTTGGAGCATTGCCCGCCGCTCTCGGAAGCCTGTTGCAGGAAGCGCCGGCTAAGGAAACATAGGCAGAAAGCGCAGCTGCAATAACTACTTCTCTGCAAAATGAGGACTGGCTGATGTGGACGTAACAGCCCTCACTAAAACGCCTGAAGGAAGACTACTCTCGCAGACTTGCACTGGATGCAGGTAAGGCAGCAGCCCATGCCACGCCTGCCTTAGGGTACCGTTCTCCTTAACAACGTGGAGCAGGTGTTGGCAACCACCGACAGCAGCAAGACGCAAGATGCTGACTTCTTTCCTATTGAGGGGGCTATTTAAACTGGCTAATTTCAGTCTAAAGAATAAACATCCCACTTGTCTCCCTCAGTAATAATCGACTGAAGTGGAAAAGTCCCTATAAAAGGAAAATTGCATTCTTTCTCTGAACCACGACAAGGAAGGCCTTCCATCTCCAATAAACTGAGAGTAAGACTAATCTAAATTTAACCTTTGTCCCCCAAATCACTAAAAACTCAGGTATACAGATATTATATATATACACACACGTATATATTATATATACATTGATATTTTGCTAAGACAGCATTTTGATTGTAGCAGTCTGCTAAATAAACTGTTGCAAGAACAGGAAAACAGATTCTGAAATGTTTAGAATCCTTGGGAATTCACCTGCCTGAAAAAGGAACCTATACAAACTCATTCATACAGGTTACCCTTCTCTTTTTCCCACCTGCACTGCTCCGTTCAAAGCACGGAGCTGCAGGCCGGCAGCATGCTACACCTCCCACGCTGAGGGTGTGCGGTGCTTCCTGCACGCAGCCTCACCCGCCACAGCCGCGCGAGCGCCTCTTGCCCGACAGCCACCAGCTCTGGACGCAAACCAGTCCTCTGCTAGGGACAGGCTCCAGTTCTACAAAAGAAATAGGAATTCTCTCGTAGCAGAAGATCTTGTGTCTTGTTCTCCCTCTCAAGAGGGACCTTGGGCCACCGCAGACAACAAAGAATTCACTGTACATATGCCAATCGCACACATGCACTCTGAGGAAACGTCTATGAGATGGTATTTTCTCTTCTTGAGATTTACTCTTATTTTCCTATTTGTGATACTACTGAAGCTGCTTTTAACGTTTCGGGTTTTTTTCCTCCCCATTAGATCAAAAGCAATGTAGTGGACATAAACTCATAGATGTTCCTGCGAAGTTTCATTTATTTTCTTGTTTCCTGCAGATACCCCTTTTGAATAAACTAAAGCGACAGAGAACATCTCGGTGCTGAATCTATAATATGAATAGTAACACATCACTTTAGGACGTATACAAATGCCAGTTTAGTCCAGCAATTTGCTTTCCTAAACGTTTGCTGGAAAACCAAGCCAAACCTGGGCCAGCATTTTCAAATCCTTTGTGGCGTGTATTTGGAAAATATAAACAGAATTGAGACACGTTTCTTAAATCAATAAAAACTCAGAAGGATTTCTTGGGTTTTTAGGTGTTAATATCATGCTGGTTAAATGCTGAGCCGTTGCAGTTCATTACAACAAATGTTGAGAACAGAATTAAAAGTATGTCAAAGTGAATTTTAAGCTTACAGCAAAAACTGAAAAAAGAGAAAATATATGAAAAAGCAAACTAGATGCTTTCAAAAATAGCTTACATAAAAGGTGACCCGAATTTAAAGATTGTAGCACATGTTTTGAATTTAAAACACACCATATTTTTTGCAAGGCATTCATATAACCTTAACAAAACATTCTGGAATCTAAAATAACGTGAACAGATTGAATTCAACAGAAAATGGTTTTCAACAAAAGCTACTGCTACTTTAAAAGAAATAAATAATTATCATTCATCATAATTCAGCAAATACATTTTAAAAGCCAGTGACTATCATAAATGTTGATTCCTATCTTTAGATTTCCTATTAGATATTTAAAGATGCACTACAATTTTTTTTAATACCAAACCAACATAACAAAGAGCTACACACCGAATTCATAAACACGTTTCTAATGCCATACATCAGAGGTCAGATGAAATACGTCACTCCCACGACGTAAAGGGCTATTTCATTACTATTTTGTGTTTTAAGTCTTTCTGAAACTAAAAGCAATCTTCTTCTTATATATGAAAATGTAGCTACTGCCTAGTATTATGTACTTCAAAAATCTTACAAAAAGACGCCACAGCCACCTTTTTGTTTTCTATCACACAATTGCTAATAACCCTCGAAGCTGGTTGTTTTTCCCAGACAGTTTGCATGCGTTTGCTGGAACAAAACACACGCTTTTTAGGCTGAGACTTTCCATGCTTAACTCATTCGAGGCAGGCAGCCTTGAGAGAGGATCCTGAAATCTTTCAGCGAAGGGGACACACATGAAAAATATTATAAGCATCCACTAACACTATCAGAGAAAATGTTTAGAATTTCTCAAGAGAAACAGTACAATCATCCCCATATAGCTTACCACAAGTGTTTAAGGAAAATGAAAAGAATTTAAAGAAATCACTTACAGAGAGGGACAACATAAGACTTTAGTAAAGCTTTGTCAAGCCACCACCCACCGAGCCTGCCAAGGTCTGCATTCACGCATGGCTTTAGGAATTTAAGTAACTTCTGATTTCACCAAAATCGTTCACGTGAGTGTACCATATACACAGACTAGAATTTATTAATAATTAAGACAAAACTCTCCCAACAATTCAGCAATTTGAAGACAAAAAGACTATTCATTCCAGTTAAGAGATTTCTGAATCTTTACAAATCTGACCATTTAACAAACAGGGCAGGGCAGGTCCTGGGCCACAGCGTAAGGAGATGAAAGCTGTTATTTTTAAAAGCTCTTTGGCTAAACAGACGTAAGGAGATGAACGTTGTTATTTTTAAAAGCTCTTTGGCTAAACAGAGGCACAAAGTTCACACTTAATGCAAAAAAACCTGGGAACAACCTGTATTTTCAAATAAAATGCAAAAAATACAGTGCATGCTCATACAAGACAGGAAAACTGGGAACGCGACAACCTGTATTTTCAAATAAAATGCAGAAAATACAGTGCATGCTCATACAAGACAGGAAAAGCAATCCGCACGTTATGTTACAGGTTGAGAGATCTTTGGAGTGCTACAAGGTATCTTCAAAGGCCGCATTACAGTTTTAAAAGTTGCTATTGTTACTGACCTAAAATATCTAAATAATGAGTTAATCTTTTCTCATTCTGCTTGAATCGGCCTTCTAGACAATGTCTTCTATGAAACCGTTGTTAAATAGTTCTATAGAAAGTACATTAGAGAAATGTCACCGTGACTCCCAGGGCAGCCCGATGCTTCCGGACAGTTTCAAGGTGGAAGTCGGGACCAACAAGCAAACAGCATATGGAAAACAGTGGAAATTGCTGATGAATAAATCTCCCTTTTCCAGGTGTCCTAATAAATAATCATTAAGATTCACATCTGGTAAAATAACTATAGGAACAGAAGAGCTGTTTTACTGGATTGCATCATTTAAATACACTCTGTCCAACAATGATCGGTATTATATGTTTATGAAAGAACATAAGCACCAGTCTTTCCCACAGTAATTTGGAAAGAGGGACATCCTGCATTTTGTTGCGTAAGGAAATACTGCACGTTAATTTATACAATTATTCTTAACTTACTTATATTTTTTGCATCTAAAAAATTCTGCATGTGGCAAAACTTTGTAGAACAGCATTATATAGCATGAAAAAAAAAATTATTTGCTTGATCATTGCATTGAGTCCATAATCCTTGCCTTACGAGCCATATCACCATAATATCAACATTCAAATCAATATCAGTAGCAATGTCAGTCTATCATTCTTCTTCCATTTCACTCATCTGTCAACTCTTTTCCAAGGTAAAGAGTCCTAGCATGTTTTTAACGTATTCCCTGTACGGAAGCTATTCCATAGCTCCGACGATTCCTTTCACCTTACTCTGGACTACACCTTTTTGAGACACCGGGTAACCAGAACTGCTTACAGTGAACGCGTGTAAGTCCAACGCAAACTCCAGCAGAGACAGTCCTATATTTTCCGTACTGAATGCCTTTCCTGAAAATTGCTAAATATTCGATTTGCTTTTTCTGACAGCTGTCAAGCATTGAACTAATGCTTCCGAGAACTCCATGTGATGTTTCCAAGAAAGGCTTCTAAGCAATAATAGCAATGCACTCCCTCCTCGAGAACAGATTTCCATCTATTATGAAATTCTGAAAGTGAATTTCATTCTGTCACTTAATCCTTCAGCTTTCTACACTTTCCCAGTCACAGTCTTAGTTTTGTCTGTTCTGAATAATCCTGTCTCAACAGAAATTTATGTCATTGCTTTGTCCCTTTTACACACTGAGTAGTATAGATTCCCATGGACTTCTGCCTATAAACCCCCGTCACTGTAAAAATTCACCACTTATTCATTCCAGTGAAATGCTAGTGGATGTGCCTCCATTACACTTTAGGCTCTTGGATCACCGGATGTGCACTTAAAATTTCTCCGTTGCTTCTCTCTGTGATAAGAGGAAGACCCTAACCTCTAGGCTCTGCTACCGAAGCATGTATAAGGTTACTGCTCTCTTCCAATTCCGGATGCATTTTCCCACTGACGTCCTTATCTTTACAAGGAACACGACTCCTCTTTTCGCAGCATAGCCTATATTTGTTATCTGGACTACATGCCCTTTTATCAGCAACTATTTCATCTGCCACTAACCCAATACTGTGAAATCCTTCTGCAATTCTATGTGATTTCTCTTGAATAATTGTGTCATCAGCAAATGTTTTTGCCTTCCAGTTCAACCTTTTCCCAGGTCTTCCACTGACACTTCAGTTCAAGCAGTTTATCCTCCCAATAAAGAAAGGATCTTCGTGGGAGAGCCTTCCTGACTTTACTGCAGAAAATATTAGTCCATGGACTTAGGTTTCTTTTCAGGTTAGAATATTTTCAGGTGGCCCTTCCATATTTCTTAGAACTCTTATTCTTCCCATCCTACACTATAAGCAAGGGGAGGGTTATGCCGTTTTTCTCCCCTCTCTTCCTTCAACATTGAGCCCAGAAAGTACATAAGGAATGGAACAATATCTCCCCCTTAAATGAAGCATGAAACCAAGTAGGACTTCATTCCAGACCTAAGGGAGGCAGGAGAAACATCCCATGAGGAGGAAAAGTGTGATGGAACAAAAAGAAGAGGGAGGGGAGTGAGCCTGGAGCAGACTGTTAGTGAAATCACCACACTGGGTGGAGACTAAACAGTATGTGTGCTATTTCCCCACTTTTTCAGAGCACTTTGAACAATAATAAAGGTCTCCAAAAGACACTACAGAGGCTGTCCTTGGACACCACGGAGGAGCACTAGTTCAGCGGCTGTTTACAAGGCCCTTCATTTCTGTCCAGGGGTCCCAAGGAACTAATTTATTGACATCAGGGGGACACGCTGTGGACACAACCACAGCCAATTTAAATATGGGCCATTTTTTTTAAGAATATGAATCATGGAAGAGTTGTATCACTGAAATGGCTTTAGGGAAAACCAGAACATGATATAAATATCCCTCAACCTACAAAGAAACATTCTATTTCATTTAACTGCACATCAGATGGTACAAAATATTTTTAACATTTCAACAAGTAAACTTTAGAACTGCTTTACAAGTACTCTCTGAAGAATTTTACTGCCCTCTCTCCCTTTGGTACACAACAAAGCACAAGTAAAACCCTAGCTGTAATGGCTTTCATTAAGTTATGTAAATGCAGGTCTTCTGTGAGTTAAGCATCAAGTATAAAACCCCAAATTTTTCACACAACCTGCTAAACAAACATGGAGCATACTGTTTTAAGCACACCTGTTGGTTGTAAATCTATACCCTCCTAACCACATTCCTTAAATATTCCTTAAATTAACATTCCTGAGTCAGTAATAAGAAATTGTATTGATGTGCCGTAAAATTAGTTGTATAGTATCTGTCTTAGTTTATCAGTGTGTTTATCAGTAGCTGAGGGCTAGAATGAAATATTTCCAGCTGAATATTATTTGAAGCCCCACAATTCATGTATTCAGAATTTCTGCCTTGAATGACAAAGCCACCCCTACCAAACTGATTCTGCCCTGATAGATTCTGCTCCTATTGCCTCAATATTCCAGTTGTTTTAATAGTAAAACTGATCATCTCTGAAAGTGTGCACGGGTGTCTGTAGGAGCATATAGACTCGCCACAAATAGACGGGAGTGCTTTCACTTCGTCATTGCCCTCGTACCTTCAGATGGAATCCTGTGTAGATGTTGCTATACGCAAGTTATTTTTGCATAATTATAATTCACATTTTTGCTGTTACAAGTCATCTACGATGATTCTGCCTCCTGTAGGCATGTTCTTCTTCACAGCTATCTGTCGTACTACCCGTGACCAAGTGGCAGAAAAGCTCGTCAGACAAGACAAGGCCTCTTGCCTGTAGGATATACCTCGGAACCAGAAAATACAAACATTTGGAAACCATAACTCCTG
>NW_010559631.1:35232-142241 GCF_000687285.1 Phaethon lepturus
CTTTTGTGTTTCAACGAATCTGAGTGGCAAAGCAAACAATTTGTACTTCAGTACTACCCTAAATTATTTTGGCTCTGCAACTTTTATTATTTGTAGACTGTGCAGATCTGAAAATCAATAGCACACAACAACTTGGTCATAATAAAAACACAATTTGTGAAAGATTTCAGAACAATTTTTTCTCACTGTAGACCCCACATATATCTATCTCTCTTTAAGTGGGTCATTTAGCTGTGCAAAGTATGTTTCAAGATAAGGGAAAACAAAACAAAAAACCCCAAACCCTCAAACAAACAAAACCACCACCCCTCCAGTGTTTCTGTTGCACTACTTTGTCTCTTTTCCAGACGTGCTCGTAAAACTTTGTTCCTCGGGGGTACAGATGAAGGAAGCAGAAACCTCACCGTGAAGTAGAAGAAAAGCATCACTTTTACAGTGTATTGGGTCTGGCTGGGATGGAGTTAATTTTATTCATAGCAGCCTATACGCTTCTGTGTCTTGGATTTGTGACTAAAAACAGTGCTGAAATCACACCAGCGCTACTGCTATTGTCAAGCTATTCCTGAGCAGTGTTTGCACAGCGTCAAGGTTTCATCTCCCCTCCCACCCCGGAACCAGTGGGGTGAAGGTGCACAAGAGGTTGGGAGGGGACACAGCCAGGACACAAGTGCCTTGAGCTGACCAAAGGGATATTCCAGACCATATGATGTTCTCAGCAATAAAAGCTCACGGAATAGAAGAAGAACGGGGGAACATTCATGGTTATGACATTTGTCTTCCCAAGTTACAGGGGATGAAGCCCTCCCTCCCCCATGGCACTGGGGGCAGTGAGCAAGCTGGTGGGTGGGGGCTGACCTGCCAGACAGAGTCAGCCCACCACATACAGGTAAACTGGCTTCTTGACTTCATCAGTATGAAGAATCACAGAATTGCTAAGGTTGGAAAAGACCTTTAAGATCACCAAGTCCAACCATCAACCCAACACCCCCATGTTCCCTAAACCATGTCCTGAAGTGCCACGCCCACACGTTTTTTGAACACTTCCAGCGATGGTGACTCCACCACCTCCCTGGGCAGCCTGTCCCAATGCTTGAGAACCCTTTTGGTGAAGAAATTTTTTTGGTGAGTCTAAACCTCCCTGGTGCTTGAGGCCATTTCCTCTCATCCTATCACTAGTTGAGAGAAGAGACCAACACCGACCTCACCACAACCCCCTCTCAGGTAGCTGTAGAGAGTGATGACACATCCAAGACTGGTATACAGTATGTGGCAGACGAAGATGGCTTGTGTGCTGGTCTCCAAGGCCTGCCTCACAGAACAAGCACTTGGCCAACTGCTGCTTTGGAGTGCAGTTGAAACGTGCCAGCGTACCGTCTGTCACAGCGTGGTACAGGCAGCTTTCCTCCCGCTGCACACGCAGACAACTCTGTTCTTTGAACAGTCTGCGCAAATTTTCCCCGAGTAGTGTGCAATGATTTTGGTAGGCCACAGACAAATCTCTCTCATTAATGCGTCAACAGATGTAAATGTAGCTCAATATTCTAAAAGATACAGGCCTAACTACTTGGCAAGAAATCCCAATTGCTAAACCCCAGTGATCAGCACTAGCACACTCCCATAGTTGCTAGTGAGCTACTAGAAAAGTCCGCAGTCTGCAACAGTTCGGAGAGGTACAGCTCAATTTCTGAAGGTAGTAGACAGTCCTGAAGGAAACGTAAATGTTGCCAAATACAGAGGTATTCTGTCAAACTCACGTGCTGTTTCATCTTTTTAAATCTGTTAAACTATGAAGAATAAGGATAAACTTTTCATTTTACATCAACAGATTTGCTCTTATTTCCCAGCATTCTCGTTCCTTGTTGAAGATACATTTCCAAACTGCCATCCCATGTTCAAAATTTAAAAAGCCACCAGTTATATGATTTCTAACCCATCTTGCAGAATCAGAAAGAATTCTCATATAGTACACATTGTTTATTGGTTGTGCATGAGCAACGCAGGAATAACACGTTACAGTGCAGGCTTGTCAACTCTGTAACTAACCTCAAATGGAATAGGAAAAAAAAAAGGGAAATTAAATTTTCCCCACGTCTAATCCTATTATTTCAATCCAAAATTCCTGTTCATTTCTATGAACAGTAGCAGTAAAGACACTCCCCCACTGAAATGGTAATATGCTACCACACCTCTGCTCAGCGCTGCGTCCAGCCGCAGCTCAGCAGGATCGCAGATCCAACACACAATGCACAAAAAAGCCACCGTGGCATTAGATGGACTACGAACACACCATGTGCAGGGACAGCGCGATTCCCCATCGAACGCAGGCCTGACATTCCAAGCATTCATTGCCAAATTCTGCGTGCGTGCACTGCTGCAGGCTCACGGCTTTGCCGCTCCCTAAGACAGCCCTACCCGAACCAGCTACGCCGAGGCAGCTCCTGCGCTGAAGCCGTAGCATCCGGCAGCAGTAACGCAGCAACAGAGAACAGAATCCTCTGGGAATCCCAGGCTGCTGACACACCCCAAAGCTCGGAGCGTCACTGCTCCAGTTAACAACATTTGCTACCCTGCACCCCCGAGTGCTTGCAGGGACTGCACCTTCACTTTGCATAATTAGCAATATCAGAAAAAGTTACTAAGTCTGTAAGGCCTTCAAAGAAAAAGAAAAAAGGATCAAGTGTGTAACTTTATTAAAGAACGCTAACACCCTTGACGTGACCCAAATCGTCACGAGGACTGTTAAATTTCAATTAGCTTTAAGCTATGCTGATAGGGCTTTACTAATAACTGCATGATTTTCTTGAGGAAAATTTTCAATTTTTTACGAGACAGGAGAGAGCATGAAATTGTAAGTTCTTTTTCACTTGTGAAATGTAAAAATCATTAACAATAAAAGGTATTGGATTAGAGGGAGAGCAGGAGGAAAGATGGCCCAGTAACGGAGGCAACAATTTGGGATTTGAGAAATATGAATTAAAATCCTAGCTCTGCTATACCTCTTCTCCTGGCACATCAGCCAGGCTGTTCAATTTTCTGGTTTCTCCTTCTGCAATAAAGAGATAATAAAATGTACTAATCTCACAGGAATTTTGGGACTTGATACCTCTTAAATGCCACAGCGTTATGGAAATTAACTTGATCAAAAATATCTTAATGCTGTAATCTGGAGAGCATCCAGAGTGCCTGCAATTGCCAGAAGTATTCTAAGCGAAGCGTTTACATGCATGTGAAAACGTTCATCATGCCTGAATAAGAAAACGTCTACAATATAATGTTTAGGAAGGAAATCTCAGTAGCGTCAGAAAACAGGCTGTCGTGTACAGCAAATTCAGATCCTAAAGTTAATCTATATGCAACTCCTACAGTTTTCACTTGGTAGACTCAAACCACCACTAACAAAGATGGAGGATTTAGAAAGTTCACAGAGGAATCCATCAGAAAGAGATACTGACTGCGTTCTTAAGAGAGGAAGGAGAAAAGAAGAAATTACTAGCTATGTCTTTACATGTACATTTTTATATAACCAAGAGAGAATTACAAAGCCAACTTTACTGACAGAGCTAGAGTTCAAAATAATCTAGGGTAGCATTTCCAAAAAACCCCTCGTGTTAGGAGTCTGTCTCTTGTTTTCAAAATGTCCCGTTCAATTGCAGAAAGCCTTATGCTCTTGAATCTGCTTTGCGAGAGTAACTTTTAAACCCTTTAGATGCTCAAATAAGTACATATGTACATAATTACCTGCAGCAGCGATTAAGCACACTCTGACCAAGGACAGTGTCTTCCTTTATTTATGTAGAGAGATCATTGTATAAGTGAAATGAGCAGCATAAACACCCGTAAAACGAAAACCCGTTTGTAGCTGGCACAAACATAAACTCCTGCCCTTTTACAATTTAGGTAAACATAAATTACAGCAGTGGTTTAACAGTGATTCCTGTAAACCTGCTACCACATAACTGTTCTTTTTCTCTAAGATCATTTGAGGTTCTTCTGATATAAACTTCAAATTAATGACATCCAACCAAAGAAAACAACATGTTCTTCCCATACGGGAAATGAAATAAGGTAAACCTTGGAACATGCAGACTTTAAAAAAAAAAAAACCCAAACCCACAAAGCTAAACAAAGGTAGTATATTTAGTTACCTATGCAGGAAAGAGTTAAAGATCATAACTAACTAAACATGTGTCTAACTAATGGAAAAGTAATATTACTAATCAACCACCTAAAACTGAGTTACCTTGCACCAGTACTAGAACAAAATTCACACACAGGTCGGGCTTAGCTACCTTAGTTAAGCTTTTTCTGAAGAAAAACATCCATGAGAATATTCTCCCGCTTATCACTAGGAGCATGTAAAAGCCTTGCTGCTCCTGGTCCTTACTGGATTCCTACAACAACTGTGGAAGATACTTGAAGGTATGGCAAAACAACAATGAATGACAGTGGAGCAGATACTAACAACTAAACAGTTCCCCAGCCTGCCTCAGATGAAGTAACGGAGCAGAACTTACTGCTTCATTTACGTTCTCTAACTACCATTCTTCAATCTTTTTTTGTTGTAATTCACAAATATCAGTAATTCAAAGTTCCGCAATTTTAAAAAAATTTCAACTCTCTAGACTAATACTATCATTCGGACTACATTAGAATACAGAGAGATGAATAAATAAGAATACAACCATTAAAATCTTTTTTCCTTACACATTTATTAGAAGTTGTTTATAATACTGGTTTATTTCTACGAGAATTACGATACTTTATGATAATTTATGATAGCTCTCTTTCACATTTACTTTGTTCATGCCTCAGGTAGAAATCCCTAGATCATACTAAACTCCTCAGATTCCTCTATGGCATGCTACGTTGTTTTGGAAAACAGATTTATGTTATTAACAATTTTAAAAGATGTGTTTAATGAGGAGGGGAAAATAATCCCTGAAAATAAAATATTTTCAATGCAGTAACAACTGTTTTTCTGTTATTTATTTCAACATGTTTACAATTCAAAGGAAAACACAGCTCTAAAATTAGGGGAAAGGGTTTTAAATGCCTTTCTTTCAATGGCTTTATATGCCTTTACAGCACGGCAACTAGTTCTGTGTCACTGACAGACGGTAGGAAAAGTAAAGATAGGACTGTTTTGAGACCTACAGCGTATTTGCATACATGCATTTACATCCACCAGGGTCTAAATTGGATAATCATGGCAATCTTCCAAAGGACGGAACTATCAAATTAACATGGAGCAACACCACTGTCTCATCCTTTCTCCCTTACCTTAAGAATTTCTAGCCAAAGACACGTGTCAGTGATAAAACAACGAGATCACTTAACTACAGTATGTTTATCAAGCTATGTAACAACTATATGTTGTTAAGATAGATTAAGAAAAAAACAATAGAATGAACAAGTATACAGAACTTTTCTCTCAAAACGCAATTGTATAAACTTCCTGCAAAACACGGAAAAGGTAACAGCTTGCTTCTATTTTTTTTTTTCTGAACTGTGTTCAGAGAACTTGGGTGAAATGGCAAAGAGAAACGGCTGCTTTGCCAGCGAATTACAGCTTTAGGCAAGGGAGTTGTGCAGGGAGGGCTAAGCGCAGTAATTCATCTTTCCAAATAAGCTAGACACAAAGAAATACAACATAACCGCTGCTAACTGTCCAGCCTTCTGTACTAGGAACCAGTCAACGATCTGCCATTTTACTTGTGCAGTCATTGTCATTCCGCACAAGATCGGGCCCATTTCTTGTCTTTCCCTTTTAACTGGCATACGACAGCCAGAGCACGGAGACCATGGCACGTGCTATTGCCCAACCCCGCACTCTGCAGCACTGCCACCTAAATGAATTCCAGGTCGTGACAATGGAAGGGGAAAAACGCTCCAGTTCAGGGAATGAGTAAGGACTCCGCTGAGTTAGGTTTTACGTCCGTTTATGCTACAAATTTTCTACCAGTCACTCTTATTTCTTGATTTCCCACTGTACGTTTGGAACAATTCTACCTCCTTTGCCTGTCATGCTTATTTTCAGCTGTTGTTTTATGGAACTGTCTTTTATTGCTTTGTTTACTGGTTTGCTCAACGCACTGCAGCTTTGGTTGAGTACTGTAGACATTATTGCACAATTAATAGAAGGTCAAATGCCAAATAAATCCATAGGCTACAAAATTGAGTTTTAAAATCCAGGATTTCTCTGTAATTAAACCATTAAAACTATACTTACCTCAACGTATTTATCTATCAAAATGAAATACAAAAATACTGTAAAGCAACCATAGCTAGAAGTTATCTTCAAATTCAACCGAATTGTACCGAATACAAAACTTAGTGTGATTATTACACGAGGATTTTGACACTTGCAATAGATATTTCTTTCATTACATACAATTCCATAATCTTAGCACGTCTATGCTGGATTGGTATTGCTATTTTTAAATGCTTCTTCTAAATAAGGGGAATGGGACAAACCATTTTATAATCAGTAATGTACTACATGTGTACACCATGTCACGGGTGAATAGGGCATAACGCCCAGCCATATGGTGCACTTAAGAGCCAACTCATCTACATAGACCGTTACCAGGCAACATGCTGGACTTCAGGCTCAGCGTGGTAAAAAAAATGACCTCTTAGCCCTAGAAGTTGATTGATATTCATTGTGCTGGTTAGGTTATGATCACAAGGGAAAATAATAAAACCAATTATGCACATTGAGATTTGGCAGCATTAAACCTTCCCCAAATTCCAAACGAGTATTTTCTTCTTCTTTCCTGTCATATCCCCCAAATCTCTGCTTTAGCTTGTTGAAGGAAAATTAATATCTTTCCTTTCAACTACATTTATAGATACCGAAGCAGTATATTCATAATCAAATTAATGTTAGCTTCCTAAAAACATGTCAGCAATACTCTCGGGGACTGCTGCATCCCATGGGTTAGAAACCCCAAACTCATTCTTGCAATTTTACTAGAATTTTTCTAACAAAAGCTGTCAATTGCATCGAATTCTGCTAAGAGCTGTGAGGTTATTCTGTGATAGAAAGTACTGTTCGTGACAGAGGAAAAGCTAAAAGCAACAAGCATGCTGAGCACTACAGAATTGATTCAAATCTGTCCTCAAGATGAACAGGCTTTTCTTTTTTTAATCCTGTAAGCCAGGCAGTCTTTTTGAAATAACAAAATCTTTTTTTCAAAGACATTAAGAGGAATATTGTGTCCACTGTAAAAGAATAAATGTAAAACTCTTATTTCTAGCAAGGACTGTAAGTCTAATTTTTTCAATGACACCAAACATTGTGTTTTGGGGCAGAACTCAAATACTGACATTAATACATTTGAACAAAAAAGTGAATCTAGTCTACTATTCTGTCAATACGCATGTGCTACATCTTTACTTTCTACACACAGAACAAAAAAAGTATAAATGTATATAAAACAAATATATTCAGTCAGCTCAATATAGAACAAGCCATGCTTATTACTCAGTGCAAAATGTTAGTGCATTACAGTTTCTTTGAAGCAGAGTATCATTAAAAATTGTTTGAGAAGTACCAAGACACACCTACCAAGAATCATACTTAGCTTTTTCTGACACGTCTGTATTTATTTTTGTAAGTATAGAAAGTTATATCCTGATTAAAAAAATGCTTACGCAGTATTGTTTCCAAGTACGTGTTAAAATGAAAAACTTTACAAGAAAAAATAAATTCCAAGTATGAAAAAGCAACAACTAGTTTGGATGTGAAAGCCTCTTCTCAGTAAAAAAAAAGTGAAAAATGAATCGGCACAAACACTTTTTCACATATCCTATTTTGGAGCTTAACTCATGTCATTCCCCATTCTGACATTACGAATGCATTAAAAAGGAAAGCATGATGAATTATCCATAGCTGTTCTGAGGGGAAAAAAGTGTCTTGTGACTAATCTATATACAAGGTAATTTCCCTCTGATGGCATCAGCCAAAGATAAAATAAATACGATAGTGGCATAACCTTAAGATGTAGAAGGGAAATACAAGAGAAAAGCACTTTACCCTACGGCCAGAAACAGGGAAGATTATTTTCGAAGCATGTCAATGGCAAGTTGTTGTTCAGTGAAGACTAAAAGGTATCAGATCTTGTGCTTATGGTCTATTAGACTTGCGATCCAGCATCAGCATGGCAAGTTGAGAAGTCCAAAGTATTTCTTTATTCATTATGACAGCACAACAGAGATTTTGGTCAAATTCCTAGGAAAATTAAATCAACAACAACAACAGTCAGTGCACTTACCAAAAGAAGGCTCCGATCATGAAAACAATAGGCACCACTTGCATGGGGCTTCTGTGTAGTTTCCTAAGAACATAAAAATACATTCTTACTAGAAAGACAACATTCAAAGGAGATCATATTTGTGCCCTGCACCCATGGAAGGCTGAAGATATGCTTTAAGATTCAAAGTGTTGTAACAAAACCCAAAATTGATAATGCGTTATTTGGGCTTTTGCAAGAAGGATTGCGTACGTAATTGGGTCACAATTGCATTTTTATTGCAGCACAAAGTTGAACAGCAAAATCTGCTTATTGATTCACAAATACCAACAAAGATTTTATTACTATTTATTAATCATTCCATGGACAGTAAAAATTTCCAGGCAGTTTGCAATTTATCTGAAACCTAAATCCTATGTTTGCATTATGAACTTACCTACTAAAATAGACATACAATTACTATGCCATGGTTTCAAGTTTTCCCCAGTATAGGTTTCTGATTCAATAGGAACACACACCTATGATTTACTTTTTGTGTATTCTTCTATTGAAAACTTCAAGTAATTCTGCAAAGAAAAATGATCATAAAATAAACAAAAGGGGCCATCCAAAATATACTATACATGCACATAGCTGGGAGTAGGGTAACATTCTATTCCATGCCAGTCTTTCCTACTGACGAGCAGCTGGTGACATGTCATAGTTTACTGAATTATTCATTAAATTTTGGAAGTTACAGTAAGCTCAGCCATGTTTGTCATAGCAGATTCTCCCTACATGCATTTTTCATTTCCATGTGCAAGTGGTAGTATATACTCTCTGATACAAATACTCCTGAAAATAGACTGTACATGTTTTGAGTCTTCAAAGAAAATACACACCTAGGTCTATGTATTACCAGAACATATATATAATATAAACATAATATAGTTTGTATCCACTTCAATAAAATCCCAAACAGTAAAAATATTTACTATTTTTTCACAAAATATGTTATTCCTCATATGTGACTTCATTTTAAACAAAAAATTAAAATCTGAAAGGAATATGTTCTATAAGCATGTCAGGTAATATGGCAACCATCTCACATACTGATAAACAAACCCCAACAACTTCAGAATCTGAGGAAGTGACAATCAGCGAACGAAAAGGTACTTGCATTTTGGTCTCCTTAGAGCAGGGACCATCATTAGGACAGAATCTATCAAAGTAAGACCCAACTTCACAACTGAAGCTCCTAGCAGTAATTGCAACTGTCTTACCGCCAAAAAACCCCACATTAATCAATTTCTGAGCTGAAAACACAAGTTTCTTTTTATTTATGAAATAAAATGAACCATACACATGTAAAAATACTATAGAAAAGGCAGCTCACATAAGAAGGCTGCATATGCATATAAACTATACATTAAAACTACTGCACCTTATCCTTTCTGGGTAGTGTTTCTTCATGTGAGACCAAATATATCTCTGAGTATAACACAAGGTAAATTTACGTCATCAAGGAGCTCCCTAAAAATCTCTAAGGAGAAGTATTTTTAAAATAATTAGCCTACATATTCAAAAATTACATCTGATTTAGGACCATCTAATAACACCACAATGAAACTTATTCACAGTCAACACAACCAAATTGAATAATTGAAAATTAAGTCTCTCAGGTTTTCTCCATCAGGGTACTTGTGTTTCACAACTTGAAATCACTGTGATTTTTCAAATGCAAGCTCTCACTTTTCAGACTTCACAGTGATTAAAACACTACCTCATTGACGTTACAGTACATTAATTTTCCTTTCCTGAAAGACTTGTGTCTGACCACTCAATCCCAGCAGGCTTTCTGCTTAGCATGTTACCTATCATTACGTTTAGAAACATTTTACTACCAACTGCTACTGCTAGTATTCCTTATTTATCCTGCAGTTACACACGCTAGTGACTGAGGAAACGCAGAATACACACAGAAATAAGATGTACAGAATTCTAAGAATATATGCCACTCCAGGAAAAAGTAAGAATATATTGTTGTATGTAATTTACAGAGCGCTGCTGTATTAAATCAGAGCAAACGCATGAGAAACTGTAAAAATAATTACTTCTAAAACAATTAACTTGGCTATATTAAACCAATGAGTAATTATTCATTTTGCCTAATTTTACAGTACTGTATAACCCTTCTCGAATTTCCTCCACATAGAAATATTGAAGTTCTATGCCCTGACTGCAGACAGTCCTTAAAATGCTTCACAATCTGCATACGACAAGCGAAGAGAGGATTTCCTCAAAGCAATCGCTCTAGAGGCACCTGCCGTAACGCGAGTGGGACTGCACCCTCAGCCCCGCGCTCCGTACCACCGCCAAAGGTACTTTCTCACTATACTGCTGGACAAAAGGAAGAGTGGCACGTTTACCAACTTGACAAAGGTTTGTACCGATTTCTCCCCAACCAAAGAAATACCCAGCCCGTATACTAGCTTGCCTGAACCAGCGCAGCCATCCTACGTAACGCAGGCCAGCTACGGAAAGCTCCTTGTGCGGTGCGCCCGGAGACTCTTGCAAACCACCCAGACAAGGACGAAGTTCTGTCGCCTATCACACAGAACATTACTGTATTTCCAGGTCTTGTGTAGACCACTTTGCAAAAACTGCACACATTATGAAGTATATTTGATATGCTATCTAGCTACTCAGGCAATATCTAAAGAACAAGCAAGACTTTTCAGTCATATTCATATGATTATATGAAGTAATTTTCAATAGAAGGAAATATAACTGAAAAATGCTAATAATTTTGTTGAATAGAACCCTACATTCTGATAAAATCCTATTTACAAGCCTCAAGATAACGTAGTTGACTATGATGGACTTTGACGTTACAGCTTATTATTTTTTGTACTGACGTGACATGTCATTAAGACTGTCCACACAGCTAAAAGCAGCCTCATGGAGAAATGCAAGATGTGCATTGTTAGCACTAAATTTTCTTTTCCACAACTGTCATATATCTTAGCAAAACATGAAGTAGGCTCTTGTTTTGCACTCCTATCACACAGAAAGAAATACACGATTAGCAACATTTTGCTTGCATCTGGTATTACAACACTCGTGTCTGACAGGCATATAGACAAGAACAGCAACACCCTTCTCCAGAGCAACAGCTGAGCTACCACTCTGCAGCGCTCCAGTCCTCCTCTTCTGAGCACAGGAAAACTTGAGAGGCAACTAGAAGTCATCCTGCTAAGTACGTAAGTAAAAGTCTGGCAGAGAACATGATGTTTGAAGATTCACTGAACAATGGAAAAGTTGTGTTTTCAGGTGAAAATTTCAGGTGTGTAGACAAGTACTAAGAACACCTTGGTCTCTCCTCCCTCTCTCAAGGCAGGCAGCCCAAACAAACAGAGGTTATTCTGCAGGGTCATTGAGGAGGAAAGCCCCAGGCCATTCAGGCTTCGTACAGAGTTACCATACCTGGACATTCCAAGAGTATCCCAGACATCATATTATTTTTCCACAGAAGTATCTCCCTTAAGCATTATATTAACTAATAATAATAAAAACCAACCAAAAAAACCCAAAGGAAAAATAAAAATTAGTACTAATATATATACACAGTTACTAAGCCTGACAACACCTACTGCTTCACACCTTTATCAAAAGCCTATGTATAAATTTATCTAATCTGATCTTTTTTAATTCTGTTCTAAAAATGCAATTAAACAATGATATCTGTTGCTGCAAGTTAAAAGTCATTCCCTTTAGATAACAGCCAACTGCAACAAGCAGTGAGTTTTGCCATCATTAGACTTCTAACCATATTACTTCTATTTTGAGGCTTTTTTGTTTGGTCTCAGTTTAATTTCCTGTCAGCCTTACAAGAGATTTCTAATGTTTGGGCTGTAGGATATGCTCTGATTAAAAATAATCTTCCCAATTACTGCCTGGCATGAGTCTACTGCCACATGCACTCTGCCACTGGCTCCTGAATTTCTGTCAGCAGTAATTGTGTCTGTAGCTTCGAACTGTAAATGAAAACCCAGGGGGCATATTTGGGTTCCAGTTTCCTTTGCCTAGCCGTATCTTTTAATCTGCACTGTCTGTCAAAAGGAGATGCTCGTAGGCACTAAAAGGAAATCCTTCGAACATCAGGTTAAAAAAAGAGGAAAGGAGGAAAAAAAAAAAAGAAATGCAACTGGAATATAATAAAGTATATTTGATATTTATTCTAGCATACTCGACAGAGAATCTCACTGCATTGATTAGCCTTAGAAGAGGTAGATTGAAACCATTTACTGAGCATTTCTAGCTGCACTTTTTTTACCATTAAATTTAATCATGTCTTGAGCATTACCTTATTATTGGTGTTTTTTTGAAATGTGATCATTCCAGTGAATATTTGACCAAACAGGGTTTCTTACCACAACAGAAAAAAATACTGTTTCTCAGGCTCTGGCCCCTAGCCTAAACTATACCATGGGGTTACCCATCTCCAGCCCTGGATGGACCTCAGACATGGGTTGTAGGCAGCCTGCCATAGGGTTGACCCCCTAGACCTATGTTGCATCTTCTCTCCGGTCTGTCTTTTAGTCCCGTTTCCTGTGTGGACTTCAGACCCACTCTGCCACCTCACCGCTGTCCTCTCTGTCCCAGCGAACGGCTGCTCCTGACTGGACTCCCCAGACGGATCCCAGGCCTGGTCCACACCTCGCCTGGGGCTGTCGATGGACAAGCCCTCTTTCCAGGACCTGGCTCTGCTCTCCATGTTTAGACCCAGCAGGGCTGCGCCCCACGGGGAGTGGCAAGGACCCGGCTCCTGGCTGCCTCCTCTTCAGGAGCAGGCGGCTGACAAGCAGGCCCTAGGATGTCTACACTTGAAATCACGGTGCTTGAACCTGGCAGTCAAACCCATCACAATCACCAGCCTCACGACAGATTTGTGTTAAGATTCTCATTGATTCACTTTTCCTCTTAGGAGTGCTGCTGCTGTGACGGAAAGGCGGCCCGGTGTCGCCAGGGAATGTTGTCTGTGTGACAAGAACAGGATGGAAGCAAGGTGCCCTGGGTCGATTCTCTAAAGAAAAAGAATCTGCAAAAGAACGAAGCACTAAGCACAGACTGTACTCTGTGAAGTAGATACAGAAGAAATTCAAGGACTAGAAAAAATTTGATATAATGTCAAGAGTAAAGTTTTGTGTAGAAGGGAAAAGTACAACCAACTGCACCAAAAGTACAGTCAAGAATGTCTATATAGGATATACAGTATACACTGCAAAGAATAATATTCTGGAAATATTCACTGTAAAATGAAGAATACTGTGAAGTCCTGTGAAGATGATTTTCTATGAGGTTTAAATGTTTGATCTGTCAAAATTAAGTAAATTATTGTCTCAAAAATAAAATGGCATCCAGCACATTTGGACTCCAAGGAGTATTTTTGCATGCCGGAATCATGGAAGTTTTCTTCATGATAGGAAGACAAATACTGAGATTTGACGAATGTGACTAGGGATTTGTCCAAATGGCATTTGAGACTGAATAGCTGTTCTTGGCATAAGAACATATTTGAAATATTAAGGCCAAATGTTAGCGCTCTGAATTATGTTTGTTGGCTGATACTCTGTTCCGTATGCTTATAGCTGTAAACGACGAGAGACAGTTGAAACATAGGAACAGAACTGATTTCAGCCCTGTCCTGGACCTCTGCAAACCATTCTGCCGTACAACTTTCCTATCTCCAGGGCTATGCCCTCAGTAAGCATTGCGTGCAATGTGACGACAAGAGACCAGTAACGGGTAAGAACTTCGACATATTAACTGAAACGTATACAGTTTCTCACCTGTACGATGGAGATCATAACAATCACCACATTTGTAGCTGCCTTGTATGACAGAGGTAAAAAATGCCATGGATCTGTTAAAATATTGATTATTTAAAAAACATCGTGCAAGCTATGCAAGAAGTTCTCTGCCTCCTCTGGGCCGTACAGTACAGCAGCATTGTACGGGCTGCAGTAGAGCAAGACTGTGATATCCCCAAACTATCTTTGCTTCTATTTCCATCTCTCATTTGAGATAAAAGCATCATCTACAAGGTATATCCGCCTACCTGAGATGATGACTGAAACTGCCAGAATGCTTACATAAATACCTACATTTTAAAATATGAGGTAAGCCACTGAGTTCAAAATGGTTATTCATGTGACTGAGGGCATGCAGACATTTAAATATTTTCAGCATAAAAACTGTAGTATTAAGTATAACGGTAAACACATTATTAAACTGAAAGAAATATTGGGAAAGGACAAATAGAATCACAGTAAGGTAGGAAATCTGGATGCAGACGTGGCTGATGTAACAAATGGCATCAAAACCTCACTACCGACTTCTTCACTGAGTGTTTCATTTCAGATCCATTTTTCAAAAATACGTATCATTCCATTGCCATTACCGAGATTAATGTCCCAACAAGACATGAAGATATCCACTGGACCGTGGGAGAGACAGTAAGAGAGAAAACAAAAAAAAGCAGTCATGTACTTCACTGATTATACTCCTACAATATTTTAGTTTTCTGTTTCATAATTGAATACTTGTTCAATGAAGAAATAGATTTAAATTGTTTTCTACAACATACTCAATAGTCCTTTAGGAACAACCTCAGCCTCTCACAAAATTATAAAAAAAGCCCAACTTAAAAAAGCAAAGTATCTTACTGCCTAAATGGTGGCGGTGCCAAGAATATGATCAGCATGTTTCTACAGACTGCACAGAAATCATGCAATGTGGTAACTGCCTGTCCTCCACAGGCAACATCCCTCAGCACAGGAACAAAAGTCAATTCTCTTTCACACAGATTCCTAATGGAAGTTCTCAAAAAAGAAGTACTATTTTAGAGGGTTTAACCTGAAAAACTTGTGGTCTGTTCACGTATTTGCCTCCTTTCCAATCCTCATATGATAGAGAATCATTCTTGCTTTAGTAGTTTTTAGCTATGTTTTTACTTCTTTATTTCAAATTAGACCGTTCTGGGGAAAAAAAAAAAAACAAACCACAAACAACTAGTCAAGTTATATTTTTACAGTGCTATGCATCAAAAATGCCTTGCATCAATTACTGTGACTGTGTGCATTCTCAGTCACTGAGTAAAGTCTTCAGTGCTTTCAACGTTTAAAGAGAAGGCATCAAACTGTCAGCACTTTGCCAGACTACCAAGCCTCTCCTCATATTAGAATAGTACTACTATAATTACAAACACCACTAACTGCTGTCAAAATATTAGTCATTAGTAATAATGACCATGGGTTTTATCACGACCTAATATCATTTATCTCTATTGCTTTCTTGGAACACCTCCTACTCTCATTTCATGCTACTACAAAAAATGTTAAAATGTGTATCTTCACCTGCAAAACACCGATCAAACTGCCCAAAGTAGAGAGTGAGCAATACCACTGCATGTATTGCATTATTGCACATATCAGACTTCCAGAACTCACAGCTCAAAAGGAGAAAAAAAAATAATCTGTGATACTGGCAGTGACATTCAAAGATCTTTCGATATCTTTTTTTTTAGTTGTTTTTTTTTTTACCAGCCATAGTCTGGACCAACGATGGAGAGAGACGGGTGCAATAAAACAGAACTATGAGAGTTAAGTTTGTGCGACTACCTAAAAGCACTCTTGGTAACATAAGGCTGCTAAGCCAAAAATTCAACCACATCTTTAGCTATAAAGATGTATAAAACACACACAGGTAAAAACTACTGCTATTCCTGATGTATAAAACACACACAGGTAAAAACTACTTCTGTATACAAGAAGAACGAAAACTAAACTTTGGAAATTATTCAAGACCAATGAAAAAACTGAAAAACATACACTGAAAAAGTAATAAAAATTGGTTTGCTTCTTCAAAAATATTTTCAACAGCTGTTCCAAAAAACAAACAAAAAAACCCAACCAAAACACCAAACCCCAAAAAATCCAAACAAGACCAACCAAACCAACCCTCTACTTGATATATTGCCTGTTTTATTAGTGTAAGTTCTTGAACAGCTTTTTATAAGTCCCTTAAAAGAAAGAATCTTTCAAAACTTTGGCTGCAAAGACAGCTCACTCCAAGCACATGAGCCTACCGCTCCGGGAAAATCAGCTCCCCAGTCCGTCCAGGAAAGTGGCACAGTCCCAGGCACCAAGTTTCTCTATCACTATAGTCATCCTACCTACTACTTAACAAATAACAATTTTAGAACTTCCCTTCATTTTTTTCTTTTTTCTTTTCTCCTCACTCTCTTGCAACAGAGACTGTTCTACCAAAGCTCTTGAGAAGGTACAACAACTGCACAAACGTCAGCAAGATTACTCATATCCTTAGCCATGGTAATGCACTCATATGCCCGTTAGACTGAAAGATCACTTATCACAAATTCAAGTGAACAAGCCATTCAAAGAAGATGCAGAAATAACCAAGTAATTTGGAAAAGGCTTAACGGTTATCAATGGCATCTGGACAGAAGTCCTTCTACCACTTCCAGTGGTGAGTGTTTAGCACTGAATACCCTGATTCCGACAGAGACTAAAAAGCAGGAACATTATACCTTCAGAAAAGGGGCTTTACAGTGTGCATTTTTAAACCAATGGTTCTCTATCATAGGCCAAGACATGAATCATGTCTGTATAAGCAATGGACTTTTGCAAGAAATTTCAGATGTAGAGAAAAGAATGGGCAATTTGCCCAGTTTTTTCTTCTTTTTTTAATGAAAATGTTGGCATTGCTTAAGAGCTTTAGATGTTAATAAATACCATCAGAAACTAGTGACCACAACAAGGGAAAATAAAGTTGCCTAAAGGAAAAAAGGCGGTTTATCCAACAGCTTTGTGATTTATGACATGATTATTCTTACAGAAACAGCTCAACTCTACGCTGCATCTGCTACCGTGCTCAGGAAAAGGTAACACACTGGGAGCAATGCAGTGGCGTGCAGCGGTCACGAGCGCTAGCAGAAAAACTACAGTCAGAGGGTACAGCACGTTCCACGGACAGAAGCACGTTTCTTGCGGATGAAAAATCTGATTTCGAGTACACACTCCACACCTCCTGATCCAAAGAAATTTTTATCACCGTGGAAAACACAAGCATGCTTTGACACACTGGATGGACAGAGGGTGGGACGGGTTAGCCGACAGTCACCACTCTTCAGGAAAACTGCCTTCAGGAAGGTTATTGGGTCTTGAAAGGGCCCAGCCTTCCCACCAGCTGCCACATAATCCCTGCTGGATCCCAGGCACAGTTTGTGGGACCCGCCACAGGCCTATTTCTATAGATAAGGCAAAAGTTATATCTATCTTTGCACATGAAGTTTCTTTACCAATTTTATCGAAAGTATTCTTACTGTTTATGAAGAAATAAGATTTCAGTATGAAAAAGAAGCACTGTATAATAAAATAAATATTCCATGTTTGTAGATTTACTCCTGCTAGGTAAAATGACTACAGCTGCCTTAAATAAAGAAGTTAAGAGTTTACTTTACATCAAACAGAAGAACCTCGGGCTGGGTCTTTTTTCAAAAGAATTATTTGTTGTTGTTTCCAGCTGCGTATAATTGATTATGATTGCAAAGTCTAAAGTCATAGTATAGAGAAAGTCCATCAGACCCCACACTGCAGTTCAAGTGCTCACCTCTGATCAGAAGAAAGCAGTAAGCATAGCTGTGTCAAGGAAAAAAACGTAGATTTTCCCGAAAAGCAACACGCTACAAAACATTTCTGCCTGTGCCAATCAAATCTTGATTTTCATGGGAGGAAAAGGACCAAAAAGCCCAAGCATAAATGATGCAACCTATAACCCAAGCACATACAATACATCTCTGCAGAACCATTCCTCCCAGATTTACAATTTGTAAAAAACAAAAAAAAAGTGTTTTTCATTTCTTTTTTTAAACTACAGTTCTTTCTAGGTGTGCTACATCCAAGTAGAAAAAGAATCAGATTTTTAAGCATCACATGTTTTCCTCCACACTTCTGAATGACCAGTTCCACACATCTTATTCTTCATCTGTAACCTTTCCTAGTGTACTACAAAACCCACAAATTTCAGATAATGGCACCTTCTCCATCACTCACAGCATCGGGAGCTTCACAACAGTAAGCTGACACGTGAAATAAGACCACTTATCAATAAAGAGAGAGGTCAAAGGCTTCTAAGGTTGGAACAGGAACCTGCTGGCTGCTGCAAATCTCTCTCCAGTGCATTTGAGCCTGACACTTAATATTCAAACTGAATTGCAAGCTATGTACTCAAGGATAAAGCTCAGTAATAATAAAGATTCACACTCTGACAGGCTCAGCATACAAATTCTCAGTGCAAGAGCTCATTTTGAGTGTTTTCTTAATCTAAAAAAGAATCAGGATTTTTCCTTTTTAAAAATAAACAACAGTACTTCCCATTTAGTGAGGGAAACAACGGAATGAGAAAATGTTATTCTATATGTAGATACCAGTAAAGAAGTACACGTTTTATTACAATACAGGCACATTCTGTATGCAGTCTTTGCCTTGCTAATCAGTCATAGAAATACATCAAACAAAGTATACATTTTGGTTTTGCTGGGCCAAATCCACTGAGCCCGAAATCCACTCTTTAAACCATTGAAGAATTTCCCCAAATTTCAGGTAATCGATGGCATGTATTTAGTATGTCATCTGAGAAAGCTAAAATCACTAAAAAGGATCTAAAACCTTGACAGATATTACTCAAACATTGTATCTAACCAGTGGTCTAATTAGTCCGCTATTAGGTCACCAAAAAGTGGCAATTACTAATACCCTTTCATAAACTCCAGTCTATTTTAATTTGCTGCCCGTCATGTAGAACAAGCTTCTAGCTTCTAGGTAGTGAATACCAGTGTAAATACACTTTTTTTAAATTTTTTTCTCTCTCATTCTTACTCATCTTTTATTTTCTCCAACTTTACTGAGGTCACAGTAAAATATTCATTGTTTATTTTTCAGTGACACTGCAAAGTCATGGCCCATTTATTTTTTCCCTTTCAGTGTTTATTTCAGATTACAGTAACATGGCAATTTGTTCCCTCTGTTTTTTGGTTATGTGAATGTTTATGTATGTAGGAGGTGGTTTAAAATTAATAAAATTATACTTAAATGCCTAACAGTTTTTACACTGGAAATGTTACTAAACATCAGCTCCACTTAGAATCTTTGTCTTATTTTGTATTTTGCTTTGAACGTCTCCATTTCTATTGCTAAATCTACCCCTTTTGTTTAAAATCACATTGCATCCAGCTTAACTACATCTCGCTAAATCAGCTGGTTAGTCATACTTTGATTCATTCCATTTCATTGCCTTTCATATTTAAATTATTCCATTTCTTTTCCTACTCCCCGTATTACCTTTGGAAATGACGAGCCTCACCTCGTGCAATGATTCTTCATACTGCAGCCTCACATTACTCCCATTATTAACACTTCAGAGTCTTCCCCGTATATTTGCCAGTTTTCCTGCGCAACCGCCTTCCACAACAATTCCCAATTTACACGTTTAATCCCATCTCTGTTTCATTTACATTCCGTATGCACCAAGACAGCCAGCACTACAAGAAGTCAAGTTCTATTCCTTGCACCGTAAGGTAAGGAATGTGACGCTCGAGCTCCCACCCCGCGCTACGCATCCTGCAAAAGCCACCTGCTGCTCCCCCGGCCCGAGCTGTACGGGGATTCGGCTGGGGTCCGCTCCGGCCGCCTGCCCACGTAGCTCAGGATCTGAGGTTTTGCTGGACACAGGACACAGCTGACCGCGGCACACTGCAATTTGGTATACACGATATGTAGTTACAATGAAAATGACACTATTTTCAATACGGGGAGGGAATAAAGACGCAGCCTGAATCTCAAAATCTGTGATACAAATATGATTGCTGCAGCATAAACTACTGTCCATTCTTATTCTCTCCTTGGCCAAAGCGACATTTCTCAAGAATTTAATTCAAAATCAGCATTTGCTTCTCAAAATAAATACATAAATGAAGCTTCTCTACTCCCACAAAAAATAAATTCTCCTCTTCACGGATTTCTTGATTGACCCTTAGAAAAAGATCATCTCCAATGCCAAGCAACAGATCAGTATCTTTCTTTGGTTAGTGCAGATAAAGAAGTGCCGCAACGTGAGCTCAAACTGAGGATGAAGTTGTTAAAACAATTCTAAAAATGCACGCTTCTCAAAATTGCCCTCCACGCTGCTTCAAAACAAGAGTATCTGAACAATCCTTATTGCCAAAACGATTGCCGTTTTAATGCAGTATTAGTAACTTTTAGAAGACAGAATTTTCTCAAAACTAATCTATTACTCCTGAAAAGCTGCTCTGCTGTCCTTTGCCCAAGAGCAATTAACCCAGCGGTGCTGGGAACGTGCCTGTGCTCCAGCTACTGACCCTCTCCTACGGGAACGGGGAGAAGGGGCAGCAGCCCGCACCGACAGTCGTGCGAGTCAACAGGTCAGGAGCTGCTGTTCACTGTGTAACTGTCACAACTTCCAGCTGAGTTACCAAGTGCCCTACAGTATTTGCCAAATACAATGGTTAAATTATTATCTCTAATTCACAACTTATCAAAAAGTACACTCCCAAGAACTGATTCAAAACAACTGTCGCATTTGCTAAAAGCAGAAAATCACAGCCTGAGTCACATAATCCTCTATGGAATAACCGAATTCTGCCTGGATGCAGTGCAATGTGTCTTCACCTTTTATAGGGGCTGGAAAAATTATTGGAAGGACTATGAGATAACTGCTTGCTTAAACGGAATTTTACCAGGACAAACTAAAAATGGGTCAGTAACTTGTCACTGAGAGCAGCCACCCTGAAAGCATCAGATCCTGGTTGCTCTTGGACAGTGATTTGTCTAAAGGAATCATGGCAAGATATTAATCCTTTTTTCTTTTTATCTCACCTTGTAAAACGTTTTAGAAATTCTTTTGAAGTTGTTTTGTGCTCTTTTTTCCTGACTTTAAAACAGGATAAAGATCTAGCCTACTAAACCAAAACATAATTATTTTCTTTTTTCAAAATTATAGCACAGTAGTTTGTAGCTTGAAAAACATGTGCAGGAAGGAATGATTCAAATCTCATATCCACAACTTTCAGGGAACTGATAAAATGTCTTTGTCCTGTTTGAATATTAAAGCTCTTCTGGGTATCACTTAGATCTACCCATCATAATTCAGATACTTGTGAATAATTCAAGATGTTATGCTTTAACTTCTATCAGCCATTCCCTTGCAGAGAAGCAGTAAGTAAGCATTTATTATAAGCTATAGCATGAATCCATATAATTAATATTTTGACGTACATTACCTGTCTTACTCTTCGCTCTTGTGATATTAAGTTGGTATTAAATAACACACTCAGACAACTTGTTGTGCTACTTTTCAAAGATGCTTCAATTTATATGATGAGTTTATTTGATTTATTGTTGCATTTTTACTCAAGTTACATATTCTGTTAATGTGCTATCAATGTAATTAGCTGTTTCTTTGTAGGAAACATTTTTTCAATCAAGCTAGCATTTTTATTGCAAAAGGAATGCGCTGCTTGTACTTCCTTGGAATAGAAATATCTTTTTAATGGTATGACAGCAATGTGCTGCATCTTTGCACATTTTCCTCGGCACCATGAAGCAAAACTGAGATGATGTGCTATTATTCAAGCATAAGAAAAACAGTAGTGCTCCACTAACAAGTGTCAGAGGTGAATAAAGGCACACAAAATGATACGAAAACCACAACTAAAATACGTCCTCATTTTCCAAATATGAGTTTAGAAGGTCTATGCCCAAGCGATTGTAAGTTACATATTAAGATTACACAATTTTGAAATGAAAACAAGCAATACTGAAGAAAAATTTATCTCGGATTTTCTTATTTGGTACTAGCGAAGAGTTTAAAAAAACCCTACTTCTTCATGAAGTGAATAAACATCCTTGGTTAGAAACATGAAGAATCAACACATCAGCCTGTATTCTTCAACTAAAATTCATTTCCGCTCATTACAGGATAGTGCACTGATGTAATCTAAAAGGGTTTTGCAAGCCCATTCTCCAAACTCATAAAGGTAACGCTTAAGGTAAACAGGGGTGGAGACATAAGAAGAAAAAATAAATCAAACTTCTGAAAACAGAGAGAAAATTAACTTGTTTATACTGCCTTCCCTCAGTCATTTTCATTAATGAAGGGTATTAATTTTGATTATTAGAGTGGCACCTGTTTCTCACACACTGGCAGGCAACCAGTGAACAGCAGCAGCATTAACAGACGGTATGGGTGTGGAATGACTGACAACTCATTTCTGAGCTACTCCCCTACCATACTGATACAGGAGCAACAATCTACACAGAATGAGATGTCCCAAATACAACTTCACTAAGAACGTATTAAGTGAGGATTTTCACTATATAGAAGCATTCTGGAAACACTTTCAAAACTTAACTTCATTTGGCAGAATGGAGTGGCAACGCTCCAAGACCCTAAATGTTTTACATGAGGCAAAACCTCAAAACCAAGAAACCTAACGCAAGTTTTAAAAGGTAGAATTACATTTTTTCCATTAGTCAATTCGCTTTAGGAAAGCATGCATTGACCACACTGTCTAGGAGAAAATTACTATCACTAGATTTAAAAAATATTGTTTTTCTAGACTTTAGAACACACAGTAACAAATTGCATTGTATTGGTATCCTTGAATGTTTTTTTCATAAAGTAAACCTGATAAGACTGTTTACAAATCAAGACCACAGTTCAATACCAATATCAAAATATTTTCCCTATTTTTTAAAAATTGAAACATATTAAAAATAATTTTGATAAGCAAACCGTCACAGAAAGAGAAAACAGTAACCTCTTTTGCAGTCAGTGTATATTATATATTTGTAATTAAGAGTGGTAACTTTGAATTCTATTTTCTTATATCTGCATTTTATTTTACAATTTTTCCTTTGTATAAGAAATGTGAAAGAAAACAAGTTATCAGGAGTTGTTTTGCACTTATCAAAAGACATCTGCGTGGCCTTCTGCTGAGCACTGGGGGAGTAACTCCCGTGGTCCCAGTGGGTTTGGAGTTACAGGAGAGAAGACTGGAAACAACCAAACTGAAACTGGGAAAGTTTCAATCCAGGACATCAGCAGCAGCTCGTTCTGAAACACACTATTTTTCAACAATACAGGACTTTAAGAAAATCTAGCTAGGTAGGGGACACTTACAATTTATAAATTGTAAGTCTCATTTACAATTGCTTAGAGACATGGCATTATAACAGACAGTATTTAGTTGCGCAACGTAAATACAGCTTATTTAACACACCTGGAAAGAAAGGTGTGGCAGAAGCATGCTGCAAACAGCCAGAAGTTACGGAAACAGAATTTTCAAGGAGAACGCGAACGCTGGCAGGAGCCGAGAAGACAGGAGTTAGACAGGATCTCTGCTCCAGAAAGAAGTAACACTGACTTCTTGGAGCTTAAAGGTATCTCTAATTCCTGCCTCTGGGAAACAAAGTAATTAGCTAAATGTAAGTTCCCTACCTGATCTTTACACAACGAGGATTTCTTTTCATGCCTCCACTATTACTGAATGACAAGGACCCGACTTAGGCCTTCAAGAAGTATTTCACCATCATCCTCACTGAGGCAGACTTCTTTTGCAAATAACAGCTAAAGCTTGCAGAAAAATACACGTGGCTGTTTTCAGACTCCACAGAACTCAGTGAGTACTTCCAATGCAACACAAATGCGCCGCTTGTGTAATACATCACCGTTAAATGAGAATGTGGTTGGCACAATCCGGTCAGCTGGTATTATGCTACTAAATAAACCGGAAAACCACTTCAATTTGATAAAAAGTGGCAATTCTCTGTGAACAAAGCCAAAGACAAAAAATTTAAGGAACTCCCTGCAATATTCTATTTATCATACTCTTGACACATTTGAACTACAAAATCCAGATTAATAACTCCAGAATATTAGAAATAGCTACAAAATCAAAAGGCTACAGTAAAAAAATCTTTAAAACCTTAATTGCTAAAATGAATGTAGGATGGCAACAACAAAACCAGCTACGTTACATCTACAGAAAGGGAGTAAACTATGCTCCTACATACTATGCAGGGTCTTATAAAAAAATTTAAGACATATAACTTAAAAGGGAACTGCATAGTATGTCTTGGGATTTGATTTCTCAATATTTTTGCCTTCTCTAGGTTGTCCTTTTATTTCATGGCAAAGTTCGTTGTTAGCACGTATATTATACTAGTAGTTAGTGCAATAATACATGCACTGCAAGGGAGAAACACTTCAGTATCACATTTCTTGGGGATTTTCTGCAACGGCTGGTAACTTTGACCGATAGCTTGAACACAGACGCAAAATACCCACCAAACTAGAGTGTTTCTGATTTCTTGCACAATTCTGAATGCTTTTTGCAACTTCCAATATATTTGTGAAACTGCCATTTCTACAAATTTTACCTTTAATGTTACAGCATTATTTCAAAGTCTTGGGGTTTTTCATTACATTTATCAGTTCCTCTCTAGTGTCAGACAAAAAAGTTCTGTGCAGAGCCATCCTGAGAATAAAGCATATATTTCCTTTCTAATGTGTCAAATACCAGATTGATAACAATATAATCTCAATATAAATCTTTAATGTCTGAAACCCATTCAAGTACCTCAATATATCAAGTTTTAAACATTTTGTAATACCTATAAACACTCAAAGAGTCTCACGAAGCTAATACTACAGAATGCCACACATGAAAGGTGTTGTAAAAATCAATTTTCTTTCACCTCAGCTGATTAATATTCCTTCCTGAACAAATTAATTCCACACTAAGAAAGTGGTTAATAAAAGTCCAGAGCAGCCCTATACTACAGCTTTGTTCTTAATCCAGGCAGAGCTAACATGAAAATAGTAGTAAAATAGCAATTTGGATTACTCTTCAATTTGTAAAGGCTAGTCTGCCTTACTTCACATCTTTTTCTCAATGAGTTTTATTTCTGAAAATGAATTTTAAAAAAACAACCAGAATACAGGTTTGCAGTCCAGAAATAACAATATTGTTTAAAATATTAACAATCAAATATAAAAATAAACCAAGCAAGCACAAAAATACGTCATGGGGAAATACACAAGTTTGGCACATTAGTCCCCAAACTGACAATTAAGTTATATGCTTAATTCCAAACACATCTGCAATACTAATATTTTTTATTACTGAATAATAAAATAAGGAGGATTGCTGATGTACTTCACACAAAGCACGTAATTAAATATTTCCCTGCAGCACAGCTGGAAGATTTAGGATTTTTCTCTTATCTGCAAAGGTATTGCTACTATAGCTTCAATCGCATTTTGCATCCTTTATGACCACAATAAATTCCTGTACGTAGTATGGCTCCTCCTCCTATTCTCCATCCCAAGAACTAACAATACGTTTTTTCTGGGTAATGAGGAAGAACAAAGAGATAAAAATTGCATTTAAAAACTAAAGTCGATTTTCAATTCATAGACTGAAATAAGCACGGTGACAAATAACATATATTAAAACCTTTGCATATGTTTACTCCTGGGTCTTCTCCAGCGTACTCAGTACAACTGCATTTTCTGACAGCAAGTGATTCTAGATTCTCTTTTTTCTTTGATAACCAAAACTTCAGCACAGGAAACACAAATCACCAACTCAAAATATAAAGCAAATGTGATGGAACATTCTTACAGAGCTGAAAAAGGAAATGTTTTGAAAACTAAGATCAGTTGAGCTTTTTCTGTTATTATATCTCTGCCGACTACATTTGTGACAGAAAGTAAGAATACTACAGGACAGTACGCAACTGCTTTCTTCCACCTCACTTCCACGTCATCATGTAGCTTCCAGGGTATTAACCAAATGTAAAAATGTTCATAAGCAGACGCATAGTGAAAACAGCAGAGATCATGTGAAATGTGCGTAATAAATATCTACACAATCTGAATAATTTCAGAAATATGAATGCCTCTCCAGAGTGTCTGTTTAAATATTAATAACGTTTTTTAAAGTAATTTAAGTTTTTCAAAAATACTAAGAATTTTTAGCCTGCACTGAGATTAATACGCTTGCTGCTGATTGAAAAAAAACATATGAACGCCACCACATCTATTTTTCAGAGATTAAAAATGTGATTTGAAGCTTCAGTTTTACATTTTCTAAAAGTTACTTAAAGCTGAAAAAAATCATGTGGTTTGTGACCCCTATGCCAATTCACCAGAACATGAAGTAGTAAATAGATTACAGTAAGATTCCTAATAGTAACTTAAACATAGAGTAAAGCAAGATGGCAATCGAAAGCTGTTTTTTCTTTTCTCATCTTACCCACATCGGAATACGCTGAATGACACAGAGCTACAAAACCAGAGCACCTATACAGGGCTCACGCTCAAATCACACCACACTACATTTGTGTGGTGAAAAAGTAGTTTTGGTTTGGTGCTCTGCTCAGATTCGGCCCGGGTGGTCTGAGGCCTCTTGGACGGACTGCACCACAGATGCAGTTTGGATAGGCCACGCTCCCAGCAGCTGCAGTGTTTGTAGGCTCGATACACAACTCGGCTTTCAAATTTGAACATGACATCTCCCCCATCCCTGGAAACATTCCAGGTCAGGTTGGACGGGGCTCCGAGCAACCTGATCTACTTGAAAATGTCCCTGCTCATTGCAGGGCGGTCAAACTAGATGGCCATTAAAGGTCCCTTCCAACCCAAACTATTCTACGATTCTACTATCTTCACCCTAAGAGCTCCATGTTGTTAACAATACCCCGATGTAGGAAGGAAGCCATGATGTCACGGAAATCAAGTACCAGCTACTGTCACCTACTATACAGAAGAGAGAGGCAGACTGCGCACGCCCTGAAGTACCAGAACTCCTCTCACGCCCAGGGATGACGGTCTCCTCCCTCAGCACTTCCTCCTCAAACTACCAAAGAAACATTTCAAACAAAACAGAACAACGAAGTCCATATACTTGCAGGTACCATGTTTTCCACTGTAACAGCTACTGAATTAGAGAGGCCAGGCCCAAACGGATAATGCAAATCCCAATTTCCCCCTTTCTTCAAGTGCAGACATGTTGGTAAGACTGAGCATTAATCTTTCAAAATAAAGGTGAAAACAAACAAACAAACAAACTACAGCTTACCATTAGAGACTGAAACCTAAAACTCTGCAATTCCGAGGCGGGGCAGGCTGTGGCAGGAAGGCGGCACACACGGGTCTAGTTTTTGGAAAGGCAGGAAGCCAAGTAAGTTATTTCTCTTCTGTTGCTAGCACATAAAAAAAGGATTTGTTTTTGGAAAAATTTGGCTGGTGCCATTTCAAGGAGTTCCAAATGAACAAAAAAGTAGAACAGCAATTTAGGAAAGGAAAATTAATTAAGGTTTATTACATAACAAGTCAAGATGTCCATTATTTTAACGAAGAACAACTAGTGGAACATTTGACTTAACGCCATTTCTAAGCACCTTACTGCACCAATGATTTTTCTTGACACTTTGTAAGATTATTAACAGATTCCATGGGAGATTGAAGAAATTTAAATATTAATGGACTCTTTACAAGAAATTGGTAATAAAACGAGAAAATCCTTGTGTTTCAAGGTTAATTATTTCAAGCTGGTTGACAAGGACAAGGTAAATCTTTGTTTTAACCTTAACATTTCTAGGTAAGCTAAAAAGGTAATGACCTACATACTGTATTTAAGCTTCTAAACTGACATTCACATTCGATCAGCTATGTTTTTAACCTGTTGAAAACTGTATGATGTAAACTGGCAGTTCACATTATTCCTTTTGCATACGGAACAAGATAAATTGTGATGCAGTAATTACAGTTGTCTTAGCTTATTGCCAATTTCCATGTTTTAAAAATCCTTCCAATTCCAAAAACGCTATTATTTGAGAACCTCAGTTTCAACTTGTATTTTAGTGATTTTTAGTTTGGTTTGAAAGACAAATAAGCTGAGTCTATTCCATTCTGAAGGTCTGGCTTGTTCAGAAGTGTTTCTGACAAGCCTTTTTGTTCATTCTTCAGTCTTCAGCACTCAGTGTGTGCCAGGAGAATGAGCTTCTCCTAAATAAACTGGGAGAGATTTGGGGGTCTCACAGATTTGGTGGCCAGAAACAAATATTGGCATTTTGTGGTCTCACGGAATACGGTCGTTGATATGGCAAAAGTCCAAACTTCATCAGTCAGATGGGGAACCTTCTGCTTCAGTGTCAGACTAAGAACAAACGTCGGTAACCACTTCCCATAGTACAACTTGTTTTAATATTTCTCAACTTTGAAACAGCCTTCTATAACAATATGCTCCTCAAGAACCTTCCATAATCCATTTGTAACTCCCTGCTGGCTTCCAACATCAGTAGAACAAAGCTATGGACGCAATCACAGACTGTACTGAAACTGTTTCACACCTTTTACATGCATCTTTATCAACCTTCCAAATGAGGTCACAAGCAATTTTGGCAAACTGTACAACATCACACCCCCTCTGTTTCTAAGTGTGGTCTTCAGTATACAAATCACCGCTCACCATATCAGATTATTTCTCTACTTGCTAATCAGGATGTCATTTTTTCTTTCATTCTACTATTACTTTTGTCAATCTTTTTTCGTTCCAGGCATACCTAGAAAACTTCTGTATCAGAATTAAGTTCATTTCCTAATCATGGTTTGTTTTTGCTGAGATGTCAGCAAATTTGCAAACAAAAATGAAAGTCTCAAAATAGTCAAGCCAGATGGTCTGATGGGGAAGCCATCTCTGAAGAACGCAGACTTTAACAGGAGCTCTTTGCCAACCAAACAGAGTAAGATATTCTTCTGCTTTTTGTTGATTTAAGGTCTATGACATGCTGCAGCTGTCACGATGAAGGGTAGACAGAAAAGGCAGTCTAATGACTACAGAAATGCATTAAACCATACAAGTTTTATAAAGTATTCACTTGGCATCTGTCTTCTGTAACATGTCTCTGTATTATACAAGGTATTTCTCTCCCTCCTCACTCTTTAGAGAGATATGAAGTTTAATGTACTGTCTGGTACTTAACAATCAGATTTTGTCAGCTTTTGTGCTGAATGGCATCTTCCTTCTCCCATTGACTTTCACAGCACTATTCACAGTGTAAATTATTGCCTCGTTTTCAGTGAAGGTGACAGATCCGTGTACTACCTCAGAGCACTGAACTCAGGAACTACGTGCTGTCAGGCAAATCACCTTGATGCCACATAAATCCTCACTGCTGTCACAAGGGGCACTTCCACTTTCTGCCTGCCTCCCTCCTGCTGCCACTAGTACTTACACGCATACACACACACACCCTGGGGCTGGAAGGGATTATTTGCCAGTTGGGTCTTTTGCTGGGGAAGGGGCAGAAGGGGTGGACTTTCACCGCTGCCTGATCCAGTTCTCAAGGGAAGCTTTAGGAATGAGCTACCCAGGCTGGGATGGTTTCGGCACCAGTCCAAGCATCCTATGTCAGAGTAAAGGCATCAGGTAATCACTAGCCTACTCAGCAAAAGAGAACAAACAGAAGTAAACAATGAATATATATTAACCTCTGCAACACGGGGTAGTTTTATAACCATTACCCAGGTGCATTGCTGTACATTCAGATGTGCTGCTGAATGGATGCTCCCTGTTACAGAAGAAACTGGATCAGCACCAAAATCAATGGATTTCAAATTTTAAATGAGAATGGATGGAGCACAGGGGAAGAACAGAAAATATTTGCTATTTAATTTCTACTACTGAATAGGACATTACTTAATGTGGGATTGCCACTGACTTCACTCAGGTTTTGCACAAAAGGAGAAGTTTCTTCCTTCATATATCACTTCTCATTTGTGTTGAACTTTACATTCACTATTCAATTTTTATCTTCACACTATTTATACTAATATTTCTCATCATCTTCTCAAAAATAACACAGAGTTAGGAAAATAGTTCAGAAATAGAAGCTCACCCCCCTCAGCAGTCTGACTGTGTGTATTTTGCAGCACTGACCACCTACAAAGTGCACCGATTTATGTGTTACTTGTAGTCTCATAGTTGTAGAGTGAAAAGAAGAATTTGTATTTTATCAAACCTTTGTAATCCAAGCACTTCTTAGATTTCAGTGTTAGTCTAATCTGAGATGTGCATTTCTCTACAGACAGGACAATACTGAAAGGCCTAAACAAAAGCCTATGCTCTGACGTATAGGTAACATATGCCTCTATACTAGCCAAAACAAATGAACGAAAACTTCAACCCATTCCAAAATTACCCATCCTGCCCACCTGCCAAGTACCCTCCACATACAGCTCTGCTCTTCTACAGGTAAAGCCCTGTAGAAACCCGAGGTGGCTAGTTTAACTGGCTGATGCTACAGTGAATCAGGCAAAAACACACCCAAAACATTGAAAATCAAATTACTAAGGTACCACCTTGTAAAAATTACTTGATTCCCAAACAAATCTTTTCCCTCAGATCAATGAGAGATTTTAACACATTATGAAAACACGCAAGATCATAACATCTAACTCGAATTGCACTGAATCGAGTTCATCTGAGTGTGACTCCACTGTTAGTGGGAGCTATACAAGGAACTAACGCGGTTTGGCATAGCACGTCATTCAGCACAGAACTGAGTAACTTGTGCCCGAGAAGCGCGATAGCATTAACAAGATTCCAAAACAACTGCTGGTAGAAAAAACTTTGTTTTCACTACTCTGCTATTTAAAAAGACATTCAGGTCAGATGTTCAAGATCTGAATCAGACAGATGATTAATGAAAGCCATTAGCTGGAGAAGCCTTTCCATCAACAGAAGAAGTAAGCATGTGAGAGGAGTAGACTGGAACAGCTACAAACAAAATCGACCTCCATCCTGCAGTGAGAAAAAAAAATTCAGAAACAGCAACGATACACATACACCAGTTTTTGCAACACACTGAATGCAAGGCATGAAAAGATACTATTTTAAATAAAAACTTCTGAATCACTTTGTTTATGTATAAACCATCAGAGAGCACATACCAATATTTTACACCTCTTATCATCATTGGAAAAAAAAAGCTAGGAAACACAGCTGCATTCTTCATTCAGATGTGAGGAACTAAAGTAAGACAGCATTGTCACTAAAGAGAAACAGATTTTAAATCTGGCTGAAACATTTGATCTTCAAATCTAGCAGCAAGCTCCTCTCCTGGAAATATATAAAGATCAACTCCAGAATAATTTCAGTGCTAAATTACCCCGTTCCTCCCTTTCTCCTCATCAGCTTCAGGTTTTATTTATTCTACTTTTTTCTGACATGTTAATATATTACTGAAAATGCAGTTTCAACTGCTTTAAGAAAAAAAAATAGGTTTTTGTAACTAATTTCATCTTATACAAGAAATCATTTTAAAATAATGTTACACCTCAAGTAAATTTACAGTTCCTGCAACCAACATAAAGTACATATTTTCCATTTTAATTTTAGTTGTGTATATAATGAATTTCACAGATTTTGCTGATGCAAACACTACCCAGTCTGAAGAAGTAATAGCAAGAGAGATGAACATCAGTAAGCAATTTTAAGTGAGAATAAAGGAAGTATATGAAGAACGGACAATTTGGATTGCAAAAATTAACTAGAAGAACCCTTAACTATAAAATGGGAGGCAGAAAAATTATCACCATCATAACTATACTACAGTCACATAATCTAAGCACAAATTACTTACATGGATTGCTACTGTAACAACTGACATGTTTATTTCAATCTTGGGGGAGGAAAAAAAAAAAAAAACCAACAAAAACCTATGCCCATGCACCTTTTGAAAGAAAACAAGTTGTCTGCAAAAACACAAAGACCAAAAAGGAAAAAAAAAATAACTACAGGCATTTACAAGTTAAGACCACACCATTTAAATTACCTGTATAACACAAATATACATACACATACAGTAACACATTTATACTGTTTTCTAGCAAAATTACTATTACAGAATCAGGCTCGTACCTTGACGTAAGGTCAGGAGAGGCCTCCCGAAGGTCTCTAGCCCAACACCCTGCTCGCAGCCGGTGCAGGGTGCTCAGGGCTGCACCCAGGTGACAGAAGGTCTCCAAGGACAGAGATGCCAAGCTCCTCTGAGCCCCTCTTTTGACCCCTCTAATGGTAAAATATATCTGCAGAATGATGCACATTCTATCTAAGGACGTGCCTTTCCACCTCACCAAAAATTTCAGACAATCTTGCTTGGTTTTACGCTCTGAATTTGTTCAGTGCTCAATCATGAACAGAGGAGTATACGAAATGGACCTAAAAATGAGAAATATAGAGGATAACCTGGAATAGCAAAATATCCCAGGATTAAGTAAGCAAACTGTGTATAGCTTTGGCATCAAGAACATACAAAGAATTTATAGAATATTTAAATGACATTATGTAGCAAATCCAATTATAAACAGAAAGCTTTTTTTGCAAGTAATTTGAATATTCTGATCCCAGTCCTACCTGACTTTCAATGAGTTCGGAAGACAGTTATTTTACCAATTCACCATTGTGTTTGTTTAATGCCTAATTTCAGCATAATAAATAGTGTGGTATTTTTAAATTATAAACTACCATTTTTTGCTGTGAGAAATGTAAAGCTAAATCTGGCTTATCTTCATTTAAGAATTATTCAGGACATTAATACAGTTTGCTAGCGGACTAAACTAGAAGTCCCTGTTAGCACCCTCAGTGTTCCAAACCTGATACAGGTTGGGTTTTTTTCTTTTGGTTTAGGTTTTTGTTCATCCAAATTGATTGCTTTACTCCAGCGAGGATCCTCACAGAAGTTGTGGTTAGTGCTTTGAAAAGCTGTTACGTGACAATTTGCCATCCTGTGTTGACCTGAGATATCCCTAGAGGACTGAGGACCACAGCCTTAAAACCAAAAGGAGACACAGAAGCCTTCCATCGAATTAAGCGAACGTTAAAATATGGGTCACCGAGTCTGCTGTGGGGGCTGCGAGTCGCAGGACAGCTCCAGTAATTGCAAGAAGGTGAGCTGCCATACACCGCAGCACACCTTACGCCAGCCCCAGGAGCTTGTGAGTCAGCTGAAGTACACGTCAGGACTTGGAAATGGGGATGGGGATGCAAAACATGAGTAACTCATTTTTAATACCTTCTAGTGAATACCTACAATATAAAAATTACCTGCTCTGTATCTCCCACCCAGTTGACCCGTCACTGAGAGGGAACAAGAGAAACAAAAGCACACTTTTGTTACAAGAAGCTATTGCTTAAGAAAGGGCATCATCCTGTACCCAACACCTCTGTTACAGAGTCCCCTTGAAATTTGAATGATGGTCCAAAAGCATTTTCAAGTTCAGACAATAAAAATACCTAGCAATACTTGAAAACTCCTAGCCACTATACAGTAACTAGTCCGCAAATTAAAACACAAACAAGCTACTTTTATTTGAGGAGAAAGAATAGGAGAGGAAACAAAGAGATCAGCTTTGATGTGACAACCTAACATTGAACTACAACATAGGTACTGACATAAAACAGACATACGGACTCCAGTTCATGCCTCCTATTCTGGAAATATAACCCAGCCTATACAGAAACATTCTAAATAGGAACAGTTCAGCGTGGGAAGTTACTGAAAACTAATCCACAGTATCCAAGTTAAAAATTTTATCGGCTTTGAGAGTGTCTCTCAGAGACATTTCATAGGTAAAACTATATTTGTAGCGAAGGACAAAGGACAGACAAACAAGCTTCTTGAATTAAAATTTTAAAGCTAACAAAGCAGCTGTCTGCCTTCATTTCTGCCATGGAAAGGTGTTGTATGAGAACCAGTCCTAGGTTTTCCTCTCTCAGAAACAAGACCTTTATCTCCTGCAGCATTACATTTTCAGATGATACTGTCAATAGCCGCTAGTCTATGAACATTATGAAATACATTTTGCTCACAGCCCTGTAACTCACAGGGATTTTTGCTGGGTTCTTAGTCAGATGTGTCCGTCAATACGGAATAGCTTTCTTCCTGTTAGTGCAGCGTACAGAATCTGACCTATAGGGTTTTTTTCCCCTTGGTATACAAAAATTGAAAAATACATTCCATAAGATGACAGTATAAAATACAAGGTTCACAAACAGAAAACTGCCCACAGCTGAACGACATGAATATAAGGGATTTAATCTATACGGGAAATTTAGGCACTGACAAAACTGATCAAACCAATATTAACAGCTGAACTGGACAGCATGTTATAGCTCCAGAAGTCCTTGAAATAGACGATAGAAATAAATTCCTAAGGTTTCATCTCCTAGTAAGTATTCCATTACACAGTGAAACAAATTGAAAAATTTGGCATGTAAGTAGTCCAAACGAGGTATTAATTCCATCTCTATAAAAAAATAAAACCCTACATAAGTAAGTAGTCGACCCTAAGCAGGCCACCTGGGTGTCACATCTAGGAAATACAAATCCACTGCACAAGCCAGCACTCTAACACAAGAAGTATAATGCTAGATTATAGAGAGAAAATTAAATGAAGGTCAATAGAAGTGTATGAAATGACTAAACACAGACATTTAAAAAATTAATACCTAGTAAAATTAATTTTGTCAGAGGAGAAAGAGTAGATCTATCCTCAGCAGCATCAGTGTCATGATATTATACGCCAAAACTATGACTCCTTTGCAATGTTCAAACACGTCTGAAGTGAAAAACAAAGCCACTGTCTACTATTACTCTTTCCAAATACCAACAGCTGCAAATTGTAGTTGTGTAACTGTACTTCTTGGAAACTTTTTTTTTTTTAATAGACCATGAGATAATTTTAGAAGGCAGAATGGGCACACCAGCATAGGAATAAAGGCTCTGTACAAGAGTACTCCTTTTGTGAAAAGGGCAGAAAATGGAACTAGGTTAGATCTTGGGTTTGGAAAATGAGATGCTGAGATGAAAGACACCTGAACATCTAAAAACATTTTTGTGTCTGTGTACAGACACAGGAGCTGCTTCTGCTGCCACAAAAGCATGGTAAGCTATGGAACTCCTGAGCTACACTGATTAGTATAAGTATACTGATTAGTATTATATTATTAGTAGTATATAGTATATATTAGTATTATATCAGCATTATATACTGATTAGTACAAAGAGGACTGAGCTGAAAATTGACCAAATTTTACATCTCAATACTTTTACTATATATTTTTATTGTGGAAATGAAATACAGGCAGTAATTTGCCAGTATATGGAGTAAGATGATGATAACCGATTCCCCAGCTGTTGGCCATTACATGAGGAACACTGCAGCTTTAGGAGCTGAACCCACCATCTTCCCAAATCTGAATGACCACTAAGAGCAGCAAGTGTCTGTCTAGATACAAACCAGGAACTATGAGCCATTTCAGTACCTCCTGGCCCTAACAAGGAAGAATACCATTTTTTCACCTTTGGCAACAACATTTCACTCTGCATTGGAAAGCTGAGAGAAGGTTTTGAAGATGGTAGAAGTGAACCACAGCAGTCTACACACAAAACCCCCTTGTTGAGCTGTACAAGTTCCCATTCCCAACTCCTAGGCCATGCTGAGTGAGGGACTGCATTCATTTTCTTTGTATGGAAATGGTGAATGAGAACACATTGATTCAATGAGCTATAAAAGCAGTAGATATCAAGAATAAGCATTCCCCCTTCCATTCATGTTGTGTTGAACCATTTTATAATCTACTTACATCCACGAACACATCCTTAAATATCAACACTAAATCACTTATGACTATCATTAAATAGCATTTCATCAGCAGGGCATGTATCATTCTCTGGCAAGTAAAAGATAAGGCTTTAGGTTCCATACATCTAAACACCAGAGCAAATTATTTCAAAGCAGTAAAAAACCCAAATAGTTAGAACGTTAAATGTGGCATTTTAATTTCTATTATAAATTGCAACAAATTAATGAACCCAGCTTGACCTTCAGAAATATGTATCATGAATTAGACAAAACATGTCCTATACGTGGGTATAAATGCATCAGGCTGTATCATTGGCTTACTTGCTTTTAAAAGGTCTTGTATGCTTTCTATTTTGGAGTTATTCTATGCCTGGCTAGTTCCCGAGAGCCTGATTTGACTTGTGCTGGCTGTTGCTGGGCCCATGGGAGTCATTATGGCAGCTGCAGATAAATGAAGTGTATGAAATGGCCTTGAAAGCCTTCCTTTTACTTCTGCAGGAAAAAGCATATAGGTGGTGAAGGTGAGGCTCAACCTACATCCACTTTGCACTACTTTTCTTGTAGTTAATCAAGTTGATTTCAGGTCAGCTTTACGCCGTGGTTACAGTCCTGATTCAGCAAAGCATACAAAACCAGCAGCTAATTCCTCTTTGTTTTCACAGATACCATGTATATCCTTCATTTGGCTCATTACACCTAGCAAGGTCAATGTATAAAATACTTGAGTTTATATATACTTGCTTCAAGTTCCACCATGATTTCCTGTTTATCGCCTACACAGCTGTTCTCTGTAATAATCAAGGATTAACAAGATAACAACATATGCATTTGTATCCATTTGGTTAATCAGCTTTTCTCTCCTTCATCCTCATCTCCCCTTCAATGAGGTAAAACAACTGGCTCAGGTATAAAATTTAGTTGGTATAGCTGGGGCTTAAAAGCTAGCTCTAGTTTTCCTTCTTGGGAAAGGCTTTCTCTGAAGCATAGTTCAGTTTGAGAGTCCTCACTAGTGAGATTCATGGCTGAATCCATGAACATCAAGGACATAGCAAAAGCCCCATGTAGTAATATGGAAGTCTGGAATTCCTCTCGATTTACATCTTGTAGTTGATTGACTTCAGTGCCCAAGAAAAAACAAACCTCTTCCTATCCCAAAAAACTTATGTAAAGATACCATCCTGTTGAATTTTCTGGTGTTTTAACAAGATCTAGTGTGTTTTCAGTGCAGCCTTTCCCCCAGGACACTGCTAAGACCCTCATCTTGCAACTGGTCTGTTGCAGCACAACTACGATTTTAAATTTTAAGAACTCAATGATTTTTGCAACCTCTATCCCTAAGCAAATGAAACAATGGCTTAGAGAATACTAGAAGAAAGGTGCCCACAGATACTAAAATCCCATTTAATTTACATAACAAACTACATTAGAAGAGTCAAGAAATTAATAAATACGGTTAGACTGAAGGGGAAAAAAAAGGCAGGTTTCACAGGTGGCAATGACAATTCACAAAATGGGTATTATCTTTAGAGCTACTGCCAGGTAGAACCCCATGTTAACATCAAATGCAGCCAGTCCACAGTTATCTTCCAGGGAAGCTCAACGTGGTTCATCATCTACATAGAAAACAATCAAGGCATGATTGTTTTGTTTTTTACTACTAAAGTAAAATTTTCCAGACTCCAGTCAACTTGGGTATCTTTTCTTCCTCTTACCAAGCCGCCCATCTGCTGTAATTACATACAACCACCTTAGCACCAGCAGGTTTGGTAACCTCCTACGCATTGCACAAATTGGATAGTCTTAACAGTTCATGAAATATTTTCTCTCCAGCCAACCTGATATAGATCATTTACAAGAGACACGTTAAAAACAAAAAGCAAAAATAAAGAAAGAGTTACCCTCCCTCCCCCCAAACTCAGATATCCATAATATTGGATATTATGTGTAAACGTGTAGACATGGCACTTAGGGACACGATTTGGACACTTGGCAGTGTTAGGTTAACGGTTGGACTTGTGTAGACATGGCACTTAGGGACAAGATTTGGACACTTGGCAGTGTTAGGTTAACAGTTGGACTCCATGACCTTAAAGGTCTTTTCCAACCTAACTGATTCTATGACTCTATTGTATACAAAGTCTATTATATATGGAAGTCAGTTATCCATACAAAGTAACTGCCTACAGTACTTTGAAAGACTATCTGTTTTCCTAATACAAGAAAAATGCAGGAAGATGGAACTCGAAAGAACAAAGATAACGAGGTAAACTTGGATACTTGGAAAAGTATGATGTGTTTAAAAAAAAAAAAGAAAAAATAAGCCTTTAGGATTTGTTAGTAAGCGCTTGGCACTTTCAAAGGCTCTCATCAGGCTTTTAACACATCCATGGATACTTTGCATAAAATTCAACAGTTTCATTGAGGAACTGAAGGAGCAACATCCCGACAAAAGAGATAGAAAGTCTTTCACTATTTGATGAGCAGTTTAAATTGAACCTAAGCAAGCCGTAACTCAAAAATTCAGGCTAAGAAAGCTTTAACTCATCCGTGTTTACGGTACCGTTTTAGTTTCAACTTTTATCATTTTAACTGGTACTATGTGGAGAAAATCTATTTGTTAAGTTTCATACTACAATTGATAGTATCAAGAGAAAAGGTGAAAGGCATATGGCAGCTGCAACATTTTCAATTCCCCTTATTTATCTATGCTAAATTAAAAGTAAAGTTAGTATTAGAATAATGTGGGTCGCTTGATATTGCTTCTTTAGTGCCTCGTAAAGACACCAATCTGCAAACCTGCTAAACTTCCAGATAAATAGTTTTATTTAAAATACCTAAATTATTTAACATTTTATGCTTAGAATGTTGTTTATATCAAGGTAACGTGTATCTATATACTGCTGATGTCAGATTCTCTGCCAAAAAATAGTATTTTTATGATCTGCTTGGATGCACAGGTAAGAACTGATGTGAAAGCCTCCTGGGGTATGTTTTCAACCTGTAACTTGTCCTGGGAAACACATGTTACTTGCAGCCTTTTACTCTAGACTAACTCACCTACTTGCTTCAAGATGCTTTTCTGTTTGCATAATTTCCCACCTTCTCACACATTTAGAAAGAAGCCATTATCCTTTTTGCTGCCCAGCTTAACCAGTATCACAACTCTAAACGTGCCAGAAATATTGGGGGGCAGGGAGGAGAGAAAGGGGTGTGTGGAAGCAGGAAGGGGCAGAAAACACACTTAAAAATTACATATTTTCATTGATTTTTAAGATCTCTTTCCTTCAGAGGAAAAGAATTTCTGGGCTTACAAGAGCCAATAAAAAGTACTGGGTTTATAATGATATAAAACCAGATAGTGTTTAATTTATTAAAGCATACCGATATTCTTACAGACACACAGACTCCTTTCACCTCCAATGTATTAGGCAAATTGTGAGACAGTGAATTCACTCACAGTGAATTCAGAGTTTTCTTTATTATTCAAGGGAAGCGTTTTGAGTAAGAGGCTTGAGAAGCCATGCATTCAAAAGGGACTGACGTTTAGCATCAGTTCCGATCATATTAACGGTATCTTAGTTTTCAACTTACTATCTTTTAAAGGCAGAATTTTTTATCAATGAATGAATGGATAAAAAAATAAATTAATAAAACAGTGAAACTTTTTTTTTTTTAATTCAGTAGCTGATTTCTGTTCCGAGAGGCATATCCTTCCTCTTGTCCTGATTCTCAGTATTTTCTGAGACTTAAGCAGTCAGGAGGAAAAGGAATCTTTTTAAAATAGCTCCACCTGAACACAAACACTCAGGGACCACATACTCCTTCTCAGAGATCTTCTCTTTCTACACTCACAAAGGGGTTACCACAGACAGAGCAGGACTTTTTATTTCAAATATTAAAATTCAGCAGACATCACCATTTTCAACCCAGCCATTAGGAACTAAAAGCATAAAAGCATAGAATACAAAAATACAAAAACGCATCTTCGCAATCCCATTCAATAATAGGGTCAGCCAAGTAATTACAGCAGCGCAATGAGTTTGACAAACTTTCCATACTTCTTTGCCTCACCCATCCTTCCAAGAGAATCAGAAAAAAGGCTTTACAAGGCACACTACACACCAACCAGTTAAAAAATACAATATAAAATCAAGTGTATCTTTTGGGCAAAGCACTAACACATATCCCATCTTATTGAAAGCAATTATTTAAGTCCATTTGTCTCAGACATACGCAAGTACTGAGCTGAGAGACAGGGCTCCACGTGTACACAACACACCATTAGTCGGCACAGACACCAGCAGAATGAAAATAAAAAATTGGCCATATTCATTTAACATTGATTTACCATGAGATTCCACATTTGAAATGGATAGGTGTTCACAGAATCAGTTAAAGTTTATGGACTGGTATAATGTCATATCCATACCTGTCTAGGACTTTATCATCTCTATCAGGATAAAACTTAAAATGAGCACTAGGCCAAAGACATAAAAAACTTGCCCTTTTTCTGGATGATTTGCACAATTAATCATGCCAGTCATTACATTGTGACAAGCAGCAAACATCTCTGACACGGGACACTATTAGTTTCAAAGTGATTAGTTTTTGCCTGCATTACTCAAATTAACAGATGACTTCGCTTTGCTAAAACACCTTTGAAAGATCATGTTGGAAAGCAATGTGGCTTCTGATCATAAAAATCATAGCAGTGAATTAAAGTGAGTGAACTATTGTTTTTTAAGATAAATTGGGAAGAATAGAAGGATTAACAAATATAAGGGCACTTTAACCTGTTTTTCCTCTTATGATAACATTTTCAGCTTTTTTTGTCTCATCTGTTATGGGGAATTCCATTATGAGAGAATAAGGAATGTGCTGCTCTTACAAAACAGAGGCACTTTTAATGACAGTTTCCAAAACATGGCCTTTTGTACTTCAATAGATTGACTATAAAAGCTCACTGTCAACTGACAGTAACATCAACGTCAGCGTACAAAAGACTGATAGTCTCTACGTGAATAATTCTTCTTGCACTATTAACTGCTTATGGCCTGTTCTGGGTTTTGCAGGAACACAATTTTAAAGGCAGTGAAACAGCGTTTGTTCTTTTTTAAGCGGAAGCATGCAACATTTAGAGGTGACATTAAAGGTACTCTCAGAGTCTACAGTACTAGAACTTGCAACTGACAGTTTCATCCTTTATTTATTCATTACAATTGATAGTTAAAAATTTGGGGCAATTTCAGTGAATACTTTTCTACTGGCCTCCAATTTGGGCTAACCAGAATTGCAGTACGGACAACTGAAGATCAGCTCTGCTTACCAAACAAGAGTTAGTATCTACCAGTTTTTAGCACAAACTAGGAAACATGATCTAAATCACAGTCAGTCCCCTGAACCCTTGATTGAAATAGTTTACTTCGAATCATAGAACAGAATCACAGAATAACTCAAGTTCAAAGGGACCCAATAAGGATCATTGAGTCCAAGTCCCTGCTCCTCGCAGGACTACCTAAAACAAAATCATATAACAAAGAGCATCATCCAGATGCTCCTTGAACTCTGACTTGATGCTGTGGTTCATTGACAATGGAATAACAGGAACAAAATAGAAAGAAAAAATTTTCAAGATAAACAGAAAGCCTCAAGTCCCATTGCACTTGTCTGTTTCTTGATATATGTAGGGTTGGATACACAGGAACATTAGTTCAGTACTGCTCCACTGCTCTCTTCAAGATGTTAACTAAATACAATGAACATCAAAACCCTCGACATCTATCCTCATGCCTACACCAGAGCACTTCATAGAGGTGTCTTGCATTTAGGGACAGCCACAGGCAATTGCAAGGGTTGCACCAATATTATTTGGTATAATTTATTTCTACTGTTGGACCAATAAAAAGGCGTCTCAGTAAACCCACCCAGCCAAGACGCTGGTAGGTAGTTGTCAGCAGCCCAAGCATAAGATATGTGCTTGTCTAAACCAGAAATAGCTGTACAGGTTTTTTTCCTGATGGATTCTTACATCTTGCACATTCTGAAAAGCCAGACTGTATAGCTGCGTGTTATAACTACACCTTGCAGCTATAATATCCCCTTCTGTTATACTGTTTAATCCAAAGACTGTCCATCTCTTATAGTTAGCATCAAAATGAATACATTTCCATCCTCCTTATTCTGCCAACAGACAGCACAGACCTTCAGCTGCTACTCGGGGCTTTGACAAGCAGTCTACAAAATTGAAATAGCTCTTTATTTTTTTCCACTGCTACTGTTAAAATCAAATTTGGTATTGCGGAACTATCAAGAAGCAGGTCAACTGCCCATTCCTGATCCCAGACAAAACTAGAGACACAAAAAACAGAGTTGAATGATTCATGAGGCAAACATACCAATCTATTCCCAAAATAAAGGGAAGAGTCAAATACTCAGGACCTCTGAATACTTTAGTCAGCTACAGAAGCCCCACAGGTATTATGTTCCACTTCTAAAAAACAAAACAAAACCAAACCAAAAACAAAAACCAAAAAAACCAAAACAAAACAAACAAGAAACCAACCCAGAAACTAAGTATAACTTGAGAAAATAGAAAAGGTAACTACTGATTCCTCAGGGATGGATTCTCAGGAGACTCCAAAACAGAAATGCAAGTGTGGCTCAAAAATGCCCCTGTACACATCATCTCCCTCTGGCTTGCAAGTTTACCAGGTTGCTCATTAAGTAAACTAAATGTATCATAAATCCTGATGAAGTTGAAACAGTTGTGCAAACTGAAACAGGAGAAAGCCAAGGTGTACAAATATTGACTAAACAAGCTAAGAGCAGCACCTTGCAAAGACAGAGACAAGTACTTGTTATTTTGCATTGCAAATACTCTCCAGAAACTACACCTTTTTGTATGCATATGAATGTCTGTAGGCTCACGACCTAAACTGATCCAGCTGCATTTGGACTGTGAAAAAACACTCTCATAATCCCCCAAGAGACTCCAGAATTAGAATCTCAGCATACAAGAATATAATTCCCTTTTCATTTCCATGTTATGTACTTACAATGCCAGAACAGATACTAGTTTCCCAGAAAATGATGGTACTATCGCTTTCTTCTTTTTTCTTTTTAGTTTCTGCACTAGTGGGTAGCAACTGACATTACCTGTGCATTTCTGTATACAGAATCACCCCTAAATAAATTTGCAAATGCAGACACTCAGACAGAGTTACCCCCACATAAAGAAATTGCTGCCATAGCTTTCATAATAACCTTCTTGCTGATCATTATTTAGAAAACTCTTTAGTACCGGGACAGGATTTAACTTGGGCTATGAATTACTCTGCAAGCAAATTTCTTTACTTAAAGCAAATAGATAAAAAACCAAACAAATGAACCAAACACAAAAAAACCCAGCAGAAAATGCAGAAGAAGAGTAAATCTGTGGTAAATATATAACCTAAAGGTGATGTTACATAAACAATAACTAGATTCAACATAAGAACATGTGCAGGTACATACTTTGATTGAAGTGTTCATTTAATATAGTTTAAGTATCCGAAATATTCTGCTTACTTGATTAGAGGAGATTGTTTGCATTTTGATTTATTGTTTCAAGATCGTTATTCATTAAGTCACTTAATATAATGACACCCTTACAGCTGCTGCCCTATTAAATGTAATCATTTTTCCCATTCCTGTTTATAGCGTAGTCTACTGTTACATCAAAAGCAGTCTGGAGTCATTCATTAATCACAACCACATTTTCCAAGTATACATATCTTCAGAAACAGTTCATGATGGTTAGGCCTTATTTCATATACAGGAATTAGAAATTATTTTTGTCTCACAGATTCAAATTGTTCATAGTCTCATATACTATCAGGGGCACCCTGGGGTAACTATGCAGGTGGTTGATTCATACTTAAAGTTTTTCACCAAAGGTTTCAAAATTACATTCCTAGCAGTGTTCTAATTCTGTATTTTTGGCTCCTAAAGGTCTCAGTTTTCAGAGCTTCTCTTAACCCTCAAAATGGATGGAAATCAAAGCAATTGTTTTGGAACTTTAATAAAAATAAAACTTTAAAAATTAGAATCATAAACATAGCACATCATCTTTCAGCATCTGGATGCCAAACCACTGGCCAAAGACTAAATAACTAGTTTAATGGTTCTGGATGATGCATCTTACATTTATCCTTTACCCATTATCAACAAGGTCAGAATAATCCTGTGATAATGACATGTTATTAACTCAATCATTGGCCAAAAGAGATTATAATACTAGAAAAGCTATAATATATGCTTATCCATTTTGTTACATTTACTTACACTTTATCACCTCTGGAAGGTTAGTAAGAAAGTATCATGTTAGACACACACAAGATACAATACATAGGAATTGCAGTAAATTGCTGTGAACTCCTTGTTTTGTGGCACCTGTCATGTATGGTGTTAGCAACACGGACTCCACTTCATCAAAACACAGTAAACTGCACTGTTTGAAAAACTATGCAGAAAACATCTATTATCTTTTAGATACACTAAAAGCAATTAGCTGCTGTTAATTCAATGATACCGATTATCAGGTTTTCTAATATTAGGCAACACACAAATAAATAGTGCTTATTTTCTCATGTAAAGAGCCAAGCTATAGTTAACATTCAAGCCATTGTAAAGATTTGGTTTTATTTTCTTAATTATTCAAGTTAGTCGTACTTAAGGAAAAACACGTTTTGGTATATTCTATATCAATAAACCAGTAATGCAAAGATATTCGATGGCATTTGTTAAATCCCAATCACAAAAGCATTACCTGAAAAAATCCAGTATGATTTTCTCATACAAAGCATTTTCATGGTGCTGGATAATGCCAATTAATGTACTGATACTTCTAAGAATAAAGAAACTATTTTTGCTATACTTCTTCACATGTATAATGCAACACTATTTCAAATTACTTCCATCAACTCAAATTTACAGGGTCTGTTTGTAACAATATTACGGTCATTCAGAAAGTAGCACTTCCACTAGCAGACTGCGCTGTGCTGTTTGCTAAGAGCCACAATTTTTCATAAAACTCTTACCAGCCACCATATATTCTTATTCACATGTTCTTATGCACTTGTTGCTTTTCTTTTTGTGGTTTCTATCCAAAATCATTACAATTAATGGGAAAACCTCCATGGCCTCCAAGAGATTTCATCTATTAATCTTTCCGTTCTGTCAAGAAATGCTGATGTTTAAAGGAATCATGTTCCTTTAGCTTTCTGTTTAGCTTCATTAAAACTACTGTGGCAGAACTACTTCAAAGGCACAGGTTTTTAAAGCTCTGAAGAAGCTCAAAAACTTTGCCTAGTAATATATTAAAAATATATGGGTTTAGTATAATAACGCTTCAGCAAGGTTACGACAGAGAAGATAATAAACATGGACAGAGAAGCACAGCTACAGAAAAATACCAGCCAATGCATCTCAGGAGTACAAGGCAGAAGCTACAGTTCCCATTCTGCACTTAAAAGACTGAGGAGAGAATGCAGTTATTAAATTAAGAATCAATTTCAACTACAAAAAATTATGATCTAAACCATAATAAATGTTTAGCCTTGACCCACTCAAAGAAGACAAATCATAGGTAAGGTCACTTGTAGATAAGTCACCTTTGAGCTTAGCTCATTTTTTAGCCTTGACTCGAAGTGGAGAGGGGAGGAAAAAAGAAAAAAAAAAATTAAAGCCATACATTAAGGCCAGAGAGCAAACTCATTTCTTCTGTGACCTCTTTAAGTTAGTATGCTTGTTGTAAGACTTATGAAATAACCTTGCCTTATTTTACAATCAAATCCTTTCTATTGGAAGAACTACACAGCAACCAAAACCAAGGTGCACCCAGGGTAAAAAACAACAAGTAGTATTTTATTTCACCTTAAACAGCTCCCTTACTACTAAAATACTGCAAGCAATTTATAAAGCCAAATGTTCAGAAATACAGTCAATTTTTTTCTTCTTAAAAGAGTACTTAATGAAAGATTAAACCGTTTAGAAAAGGAAAGAAGAGTTCCTACCCACCACCTATCTAAGAAGGTCAAACAGACCCAGACCTAGGGCCTGCAGCAGCCCCTCTCTGGGAAGAACGCCTTTGGACCTGCGGCGACAGAGTACGCAGGATGCAAACGCACCGCAAAGAGCTCACAGAAACAGCCTGTGAGAATGACATTGCAATGCCAAAATGAACGATGTGACTACAAGTACTGTCTTACAGATTTTACCCACTGAAGTATAACTGGTTGTCATTAATTACTTTTATCGTAACCCTTTGGTCACTTAATTTCCATTTTGCATAAATCAACTCCCTCAGATTTTTTAAAAATTATTTTGATGAACAGTCATTAGCAAATATTTGTTTGAAAAACATCCTCAAGTTACGCAAATGCACAAAACATTAATTTCATCTGGATTTTCTTCCAGCAACAATGGCAGCAGATGATACCACTGAGTCTCAGAAGGATTTACAGAGACAGCAACAGCCTCTTTCTCTAATAAATTCCAGAGTCCTGGCATTTTTGGGACGGATGCTACTGAAGCAACATAACCTCCTGTCACATCTTGCAAAGATTCTAATAGTGGAGCAGCATTTCACTGACTCCCTTAATCCTTCCTACTTTTCTTCATTAAGGATAGCAAATCATCTGGTGAGAGCTTTTCAGGGCACATAAAGAACGGAAAGCTCTGCACTCCACACACCCGCAGTCCCACTGAGAGAGGGCTAATACAATGAATGGGTGCTAATTAGCCCAAGCACAGCATCACCACCAAAGGGCCCTATAACAGGTCTGAAGAACTTTCCTCAACTGTTGAAAAAACAATGGAATGAAATAAGGACAAACCTCGCAATCTGCTGAAACTGGACAGAAGAAAAATTAAAGCACTGAAAAGCTGTTGCAAAGTGAAACGCTATAGCCTATTAAAATATAGGCAATGGACAGAATTAAGCACTCTACATTTACATATGTATCAGTTAACACCTTATGTATATAAAAGTGGTACTTGAGGAAGAAACAAACTACATTCTCTATAGTGTATTTCGCTCAGAATTTCATACCACACAGAACTAAACCAGAAAAAAAAGGTAGTTTCTATACCCATTACAAATCTTCACAAACTTTTCATTACAGTTTTTGAATAAGTAATTGATACACAGATCCCGCTGAACGTATGTGTATGAATGGAACCGACACAAGGGTATAAAGAACTAAAATCTCATGTTAAAAATCTACATTTCTGCTTGTCTGAAATTTATTAATATTAATATTCAAATATACCATGTCTTTGAGACTCTATGGAGAGAGCATGGAAATCTCAGTCACACTTTTTTACTACTGCAGGGAAAAAAATATCTGTTAGTACTAAGCATTAGAAAAAATAAATTATATGATATCACAGTCTTCTCTTTTTATGCTAGTCTTACCCTCACTCAATGCATAAATTGCATTTTTCTTTTTATTTACAAAAGAAGATTCATGCCCTGTCCTTTAAGGGCACTACTTGTTCCCTGAGCAAAATAGTAAAACCAGCTTTCCCAGTCCCAGACTATTGATAACCACATGGACCTCACTCAGATCTCTCTCTCTGGCTCTCATACAAATGCTTTCAAAGTGGCTACTTGAAACAGAGATACACATGCACACACACACAGACACATGCATTCTCTCTCTCCTTCTCCTACTTGATATTTCACAGGATAACACTAAGAATAAAGGCTCTTTCATCCCACGAGAGACATCACCTGAGAACAATAGGCTGAAATATTCCACTCACATTTGGAACCATTATTCAAAGGAAACAAGAAATTTCTTTTATAATCCAGAATAGGCACCAATTCTTCACTGAACCATTTTTCATCTCTCAACTCTAACTCCATAAATAAGCCTTTAAGTCTGCCAGGCGACCTCATGGTCTGCCACAAGGCTTCCCCTGGGCCACCCTGGAAACAATCCATACAGCAATTCTAGTTCCTGAAGAAATGAACAAAAAAAGTGTGTGCAATTTTTTTCTTACTGTTTCAAATTATTCTGCTGTCCATGAGCAATGAGTGCTTTGGTCCTCAGTAAATTCTTAAAAACAAACCAAAAAAGAACAGCTTTATTAGCCTAGGACATGGAACACAGTGCTGAAAGTAACAAAATGGCACTCATATCATGAACCAGATAATTTCCAACCTCAATCTAGTATGAAAAGAACAACAACAACTTTTCTGTACATTGCAGGGGGTAGTTGCTTGGTCAGTAAGCAAGCTTTGATTTTTTTGCACATTCTTCAGAACATATTGCAGCTCTGCCTTCTTTTGCTTAAGCTTTGAATTCCCACAGTTACGGAATAAAGAAAAGATCAGAAATAGACTTAATTTCCATATTCAGTATTTAGCTGTTCCTTTTACCCATCTCTTTCCTAAAGACAACTCCCACATATTACACTTGATCACCATCTAGATTTTTTCTTTGATATTATTTTGGAATTAGCAAAGCTATCGGAGCACTGGGTAAAGCATGACACAATTAGGGGACTATAGCCATATCTGTGTCAAATTCAAGAAGCAATCAAGGCCTACATTCTTTCTTTGAATACAAAAGGATATCAGTGCCGTAAGTGTAATGAAAATAGATTTTTTTTTTTTCCAGTGAAGTCTGTATTTGAAGTTTTCTACAACCTTCTCATCCATTTATCTAGACTAGAAAGTTTCTTTTTCCTCATGCTGTGCGAATCAAAACAGTTTCAGAGAAAGCTACCAATTGAGGCTCTGGATATAAAGTTTTCTCCCAACACTTTCAACTACGAATTTCGCAACCTCCCATTTCTTAGATATCCAACAGGTACTGAGGGCGAACACCTACTGCTGTTATTGGCATAGTCTCAGCAACCTCTGGAGTTCAGAACTTCTCAATCTCCAAATACCCTGCACCCATAAAGACAAGCCAGCTCTTTCTGCCATTAGCCCTCTTCTCAGCTTCCAGTATTTCTAAAAACTCTACCTCCATTTCAGTCTTTACAGACCTAAAAACTACTTTCCTACATTAAAAAAAATCTTTAAAGTATCTGGCATTAAACAACTATGAAAATTATATATATGGCTATTTTATATAAGCATTTGGAAATATATGAGATGTGTTCTCAAAAAAAAAAACCACACACCCAACAAAAAAACACAACACAAAGCTCAGCGCTGCTCCTTCTTTTAAAAAAATAATCAAGGCAAATAATACCAACATGCCACATACTTAAGCCGCTCTTAAAATGAAGCTGAGGACAGTTTTTACTTCTGTGCTATGTTCTTGTTGGCTAGTTAGTGGGGACTGTGCAATGTACTAAAAGAAAAAAAAAATCAGAACATTGGAGCTTATTACAAAACCAACACTGTTTCTATCATATAATTTTGTTTATAGATCTTAGAGAAGCCATAGAAATATGAATGTACACCCTCAGCTTGTTAGCACTATTCACAAAAGGCATGTGTATGTGTCCCCTCCGCAGTCCAGCTGACAGGCTAAATCAACTGTTCCAATTTTAATATTTATCAATCTTTAAATACACTCTTCATCCTTTTAAGCCATATTTAAAATGAACTTCCAACTACCTCATTCCCATTAAACCTGTCACTTTTACAGAGCTTCTGAAATACAGGGCCAAGGGGGAGAAATCTTTGAACTATCAGACAAACAAGGAGTGTGGAAATATCCAGCAAAAATTATATTAAGGAAAATATTTTGAAAAAGGATTAAAACTTCATTTGTTTGCCAGCAGCTGTGTGTGACCAAGCAGGTAACAAATTCCCTGTGCTTCTGTGCCCCTTCTACTTTCCATTCTCAGAGTGTAAGCACTTCAGGGTAGGAAGTTAACTTATATTTTTAGAGTCTCTACCTGAAAGCCTGAACCTAGGAGATTTTGAACACTGTATTGAAAGAGAATTAATAACAGTCTGCCACTTCAAGCAAAAAAATAAGAAATTAGGTCCACCAGTTTAGTCTCAGGTGAATCACTGTGTTGTCAAGCAACCTTGGGCACATCACTTAATATCTATAAGCTTTCCTTTCCACATATAGAATAGGAACAACAGATTCTCCTTAACGTAACAGAAAAGTTGGGAGGCTCAACTCTCTAAAGTCCATAAAGTGCTCAAGATTTCCAAGTTATAGAAGCTATATGAAATGCAAACACAGATTAACTCCCCAAAAGATGTGCTAGCAAAAAAGAGCATTGTATTCCACTTCAGCACTCTGGGAGTCTCTCTACTAGTTTACATTAAAATGATAAATCAAAAAGTACATCCAATGTCCTAAATCAAACAATTACTATGAGAAATCAACAAAACATGGATTACTCTCTAATCCAACGTGTCCAAAACTCACTCACTTGATCAGCCCAAGCATTGCTGGCAAGGGAGCAGACTCTCAAAGAGAGCAAAGGTCTGAGGCCCCGAGGCAGGGGAATTGTCAGTAGAAGGTACACTTTAAAAAACAAAAGGAACCCCTCGCATGTCAAGTCTGGGGAAAAAAAAAAAACAAAGGACTGAAAAGTCTTTATTATTTCCACCCCCCCCCGAGTGTACAGAGGCTAATCAAAAAGGGTGTGCATCTCCCACTGAAATCTCCATACAATCCTACCATTTCTAAATCAAGGCAAGTATTTTCTCTCTTTTTTTTTTTTTTTGGTGCCTGTCAAAACTTTTGTTACACCATGAGCATGACCATAGCTCTGAGAGGAGGCTCCTTAACTCCTCCAACCAGGATTAATGTATTATGGCAACAGAGAGAAGTTTCTGAGACCAGGGCACAAACATTTACCCCAAATGTACTGGGACTGGCAACCTACACATAGATATGTTGGGAGATTCAGCTATTTTTTCAGCCTGCCTTCTAATACTCTAGGCCTCAGTTTTCTCTTCTCTTGTTTCTCTCCCTGTCAAGACACAAAATGAGCATACTGTACAGTACTAGGTTAGTACTACTAGTGGTAGTACTGCTTCACAGCGCCCTGTGATCTTTCAGCTATGATTTCAGTGCATGCTAAGTGCAAGGTAAGAATATTACTAGAAAAAATTCACCAAACTTTACATTTTAACTCATGTTTGACCTACAGGCAACTCGATGGATTATGTAAAGCCAAGGTGGATAAAAGGTAAATCCTTTCAATAATTGCATGAATAAAGACAACCAGATAAGAAGTACAACATATTTGCAAATGATCCTTTAACCCATATCAGAAAAACAAAAACAGTAGAAAATAGTATTTTTTATTATTACTCTTAAGTTTCATCTTATTCGCTTTCAAATTTTATTCAGACACAAAGAAGGAGTTTTTGGGTAGACTGTGAAGCGCACCAGTAACTTGCATCCAAATGTCTCAGAAGACTGAAGAAATATCACCCCACTTCAACCATTAAACCTTCCAAAGACTTAGAGCACCCAGCAAATACCACTGTGGTGCTCAGTACTTCGCCACCAAACACATTTCAAGACATCTGCATACATTTTATATAAAAAGTAGGTGTTTCTGATTTTAGTCTTCAAGTTAAGCTACACTACCTGCCTTAAAATCTGTAACCAGCAAATAGTTTGTATATTTTGATTCTGGCAGCCAATGCTTCATTTATTTTGACATTTTTGTTTGTTAATTCAGTTGAATAAGCTGCCTATAGTTTTATCGGGTGCTGCCCAACAACAGGAACACTGCATTAGCAACTCCTCGCTACATTTAGATGTCCATTCGCGCATGGCTACAGACATAAAACTTTTATAAATAAATACATTTTTCAAGGTGACTTTCTTGAAACAATTCAATTCAAAGATAACCATTTTTGTCTTCTGGCTCTTATTCTAAGAAAATATTCATTTTGCCTGAGTAAGCCTGTGTAAAAGGAAAAAAGATGCGACTACTGCCCTTAAAAAATAATGGGAGAATAAGAGGAAAGGAAGTTACATATTTTCTAAATTCCTCTACAGATAATGTCAGAGGCAATTTGGTCTTAAATTTCAACTCAGCAAAATCTTGAGGTCAGCCTTGGGCTCAATTCAGCGAAGCTTCAAGCCATGCATGCAGAGACAGAGAATTTTTAAGGTTGCCATCTTTACTCACTACCTTCATCTGTCTATTAATGTTTGAAGGAGGTTTCACAGATGTAGAATAGAACAGATCAGAGCACATATCACAGAGGCTGCTGCAGAACTGGCAGTTTACCCTGTGACTTACGCTGGCACCTCGTCATAGAGCTATTAACCACCAGAGCTGCAGTTTATTATAGCAGAAGTCTATAAACTGTGGAAGCAAGTATGTTTCTGCAACTGGGCAATAATAATGTAATCTTTTCATTTCCAAAACAAAGCTTATACAGGGCTTACTCCTCCTAGACAAATGCAGGAAAACTACATCTTCACCTTCTGAAATGGCTACAAATTCAAAGCAGGGAAAAATTTGTTTAATTTCAAACTTGCCCAAGAACAGTTTGAAACAGGATGAAAGATGACATCATGTTGAATTGCATTCTTTTTCTTTATAAGGTGCACAATACAGAGAACACAGTATAATACAATGACATAATATGAATTATATACACATGTTAATGGAGCTAATGGTAAAAATGGCAAGACGGATCAACTGAAAAGCTGGCATTAAGGTTAATTTGTTAGCTTACGCAGCTGCTGCAGAATTTGCTTTCTCAGTGTATTCATTTGAACGAAGATGCTACAAAAGGGAAAAAAAGATTTGTCCTCTTGGGGATAGTGAACTTTTTCTCAACCCTTATGCATGTTGTTTGGAGAGCATATTAGCACTCCTGGTATGTTCATTGTTGCTCTAAGTGCACAGTTTCCTTCTCATTTCAGGAAGCGCTTCACAGCTTTGGTAAGTGATGAGTACGTACTTTTGAAGATGTCCTCAAATTTGAATGAGATTTCAAGAATTTCAAGTTTTTGAGGAAAACTTTGAACTGTTGCACCATGATAGACAAGATGGAAAAGCCATACAGTGACATCTACGTTATACACACGCAGACATTTATAGCATGCATACATAAACGTGCAAGTACATCTACATATATACATTTATTACACATATACTGCAAGGTATGTTAGTATTCATTCAGTGATAAAGTACATATTGATAATAATTCTATGCTTTGTCTAGCAACCACAATTCAAGGAGACACAGACTGGCAATTGTTAAATGTAACATTCATAGCAAGTCTTAATTTCTAATTTTGTACCATATAAATCACTGGAAACCAGTATCTCTGAGGAAATAATGCCACAGAAACATTTATGAAAATGGTGCAGGGACTACATGTGGAAACAAGAAAAGTTTAAGTTTAAATTGTAAGACAATGTTCTTACATATGTGAAAACCACATTTGAGAGATCTCCTTAAAGCGAACAACTACTTTCCCTTTCTGGTGTTATGCATGTTGTTAAACACAGTTGTGAATCCCCACACATTACTGGAAACCAACTCCACTCCAGACAAAACACTGATGTAACATTTGATATTTTAATTATGTAAATATTGTGAAGATACAAGGTTTTCTAGCAGTTCCCTTTCTTCTAGTTTCCCTGTAGGCAGCGTTTGAGCAAATTTCCCACTTCTCATTTACTGAAGTTTGAATTTTTCTATTTAAAAGGCTGGGGAAACAACTGACTTTCAAGGAGTACATACCTAAACTAGACTTTTTTGCATGTATTGTTGGCATCATACCTGCATTAAACATACACGTACATCCTATATACAGTTGATCCTCTCTGAATTAAACTTCAGAGGAAAAGTCCCTGTGGCTGTTGTTCTGTGTGCCTCAACAAGACAGCTCCAGAGAATGTAAAGAGAAGTGATATTAATGAGAGAGATGAAAGCATTAGAAATAATTATACAGGTCATCTTTTATTTTTTAGTTTATGTAGATGTCTAACAACTATTCAGAGAGTAAGACTTCTGGTCATCAGAGTACCATCGTAATCATGCCAAGAAATTAATCGCTAAGAAATAAGCAAACTCTATAATCTAATTTTCGTCTGCACTTTACGGATTCTTTCTTCATTTTCCCCAAGAAATCAGTGTACTCAGAGGTTTTCAGAGAGTCAGTTTTTCATAAAGAGTTCGGATCTCATTTTGGCACCCAAATGAGAGCCAGACTTTCACAAGAGCTCTGTGCCTTGCAGAAAAGGAACTGTTAGGAGTTGAGCTATTTTGAAAATCTAGCAGCTGCTGTGTAGGCTGAGAATATGAAATTCTAGTCCCAAGCTCTTTGAAAGCCTGGCCTTACCTCACTTTCTTAACAGCAATGTAAGCAGGAATCCTAAATCTAAGAAATTACCGTTTCTTCCGCAATGTCCTTTGTCCTACTGAAAACTTGCACTTTTACTGCATTTCAAGAACTTTGAATTACTATTATTACCACTAGGCATCTCTCTGCCTCCAGGTACAGCTCTGACCTTTTAAACACACCATTCTTCGGGGCAAAAAGGTTATTTTTCTTTTCCTGATTTAACAGTAAAGTTGCCTCGTTATTGGTACTATTAGAATTTTAAAGCAATATAATGCTTAGCATTTGACTTGTGAGACACAGAGTGTTATGCTAGTGTAACCCCACTGGTCACTGCAAGTCACCTGTCCCTCTCCGGGTACAGGCTTAACAGTCGCCTTATAAAATATGAAGACATTATCTCTGAATACCCTCGATCAATTAGAGCACACTGTCGCTCTTTCTCACTCTCTCAAATTATGACATTGTAGATTTTTTAAAAATACATCATTACTATTGCTTATTAATACAGTATTATTTCTTTGAAATGTATTAACCTCAGATGAAGAAAAAACAGTCCAGAAATGGACCAGGTTCATTGGTGCTCTGCAGATACTCTCAAATTACAGATCTAGCTGCTTTGCTACACAAGCACATTATTTGTATAAAGTACAGTATAAAGGCATTAACTGCCCTTCAGAAATACTTAATTTTCAGATTTTCTTTATGTGAGATGTTGCCTTTCTCACTATACAAACTTTCACGGCATTACTGCTTTGGCTGCAGAATAGACTCAAGTATTTTTTGAAAACTTAGTTCCTTTTCAAATGTTTTTGGGGCAAAACACTTGTTTTCAAAACATATTTTTAAATGGAGAATTACACTATCACAAATGACAGAAGAAATCTTTTGATACTTTGGTAATTTTATCATGCTCACCTACAGTCTATAGACTCCCTTAAACTGGTGGTTTTTTGGTTCGGTTAGTTTGTGGTTTTTTTTTCTTTGAGATGGAAAAGATAAAGTGTGATTTACGCAATGAAGTCCCCCAATCTATGTGGTCTGCAAGAGGCCTTAACAAATTCATAATAATGGTTGAAAAAAGGTGACTATTATCTAAGCCATCAAGAAGAGAGAAAATCCAGATTGTCACTGGAAGATGAAGTATTTTCAAGATATGTTGGCAGACACCTCTAAAGTTGTACAGTCAAACCTTTTTTGAAAGTTATAGTCAAAAGAAATTCAGATGAGGTTTCCAGTTTTAGCCCGCATTCCTAAATGTTTCATTTGGATTATACTGACATTACCAATCTTGTAAATCCGAACATTTAACTTTACTTTGTGCAATAGCCCCGTGAAAAAATTTTGAAGATATTTAAGATTTTCTTGCTTTTAAATGAACTGAAAAGTCTCTAAACAAATTATATTAGCAAAATTATCACCACCACTAGACAACTAAATTCCTTGTGGTAATTTAAAATATGTTTTAAATTTAATTCCAGTTGTCACATAAATTATTATGTGCATTTTGTAATCATGCATCTCTGATCAACTTTAGATCCCAAATTACATTAGTCTGGAAAGCTTCAAGCATTTAACTGTACACAGTCATGAACCAAACCCTTTGCAGAGACTTGGAAACGTATTCAGTGCAACGTAATTGCTGAAATTCAGGCTGCTTTTCCCTTATCCAGGCTGCATAGAATAACAGTTATCTTTTAAATTTTAATCAAAGAAATTATATAAAAAGAGTTTGGAAGCACTCTTCCTCCAAACGCTCACAAAGCAGGAAACTGAAATTGCTATAGAACATCAGGAGAAAGACTATGTATTTTAGTTAGAAAAAGTCTTATTTGAAATCTAATCACTTCCTGGTTTAATGATAAAACACTATTATTAAAGAAAAAAAAAGTTAAAACTGAAGAAAACAAAGTGGGCCACTTGCCTTAGAAAGAGATATGGGAAGCCAAACTGAAGTTAATATTACCCAACCAGCTGCAAACCCAAGGCAGACCAAGCATCAGCTCTTACAAAGAAATCTTTATAATCTGGTGCTTGACCCCACTGAAAAGCGGCAGACATCACAATATCACATGTGTACTACACAAATCTCCACGCAGTTTCTCCGGTGAAGTAGAGCATTTCAGCATCTGTGTGATGACTCGGTTTTTGAGCGTGGAAGAGGTCGTTCATGTGTGTGTGACCGCGGCTCTAGGACTCCATCCATCTACTGACCAAACATCCATAGATCTGAACACTGAGTACAGCAGATGCCAAGAGACAAACATTCCCCTCTACTCACATCATCACAGTATTTACTTTGGCTCTTTGTATCAGTATACAACTGCTTGCACACTCAGTGAAAGGACAGACTGCATTGAAGTTAATTTAAAGTCAGAAACATCACTTATTAAATTGCAGCTTTTTTTTTCTCCTTTTAGCTTTGATATTTAACCTGGATTTTAATACCACATTACAAGATCACTATATAAGTGACATACGCTACAACACAGTCTTTCTAGTTTCTTTTACGTAAAATTAAGCTAATCTGCTCTGACAGAAGAGGACTCTCTGGAACCAGCTAGTGAGTCTGCCATATAGGAAGCAGTAACCCAAATGTCAATTACTTTTCCAACAGTAGACAAATTGCTGGCACACTAATGCAATTTAAGGACAATAATTAGATAACAGGACTACAGAGTGTACCAGGTGACAGGAGTTTCTGAGATAATAGAATCTAGTGTCCTACTTCTTAAATATTAACATCATTCCATCTCAGTCAATCGGTTTATGGTAATTTTAAAAGGGCAAAGCAAATTCTTTTTATTGCTAATAATATTGTGCTTCTCCAGCATTAGCTTTGAAGGTTAGCAATTTGAGGGGTCAAAATCTAATTATATTATTTCTGTCTTATTTACTTTTCTTTTTTAATGTCCCCCCCCTTTGAAGTCTTTTTTTATTATAGAAATTTTAAGACAGTTGATTAAAAAACTGAGTCTCTTGAAATCTGAGTTCACTGTGCTCAATGGAGCCAGTTTCATCACAATATTCTGTTTATTATACCCATTTAGAAAATCCCAAACTCTTCCTACAATCACATTCTATTATAATCGCGTTCTACTACAAGTGGTTTGGTTAACTGGATATTAGGTAATGTAAGATGCCATGTAACGTGTCCAAAATTTTTCAGAATAGATGCAGTCAAATAGCTCTCCATAATTATTCCAGGCAGAAGAAATATCCTTGCTTTACTCACAAATACCCAGACCACTAAATTTCTCTTTACATCAGGAGTTTATATGAGAATATTATTTTCTCTTCCACACGCACTGCCCCCCCCCGCCATTAGTCTACCACCAAACCCTTGTGTATGCTCTTACAGCCCTGTGATAGAGCCATGACTTCATCTGCCAGGGTCAAACTGAAATAAAGTCTCTTTGGAAATAACAAAACTGCTAAAACCAGTAGACAAAATCTGGACTTACTTTTTATTACTTTAATTACAATTAGAACTCACATTTGACTTTAAAACAGATCGAAATTGTCATGTCTTCAGTATAGGCATCAAATAAGAAGAAATCTTGGAGGTGAATACTCAGCTCAGTTTCTCTGGAATTCATCCCTCTCCTTAGCTGTATCTATTTTCTGTTTATCACACAGTCCATCAGTACAATTCTTTGCTCACAAAACACTTTGAGGAAAATGTATATTAAAGCAAGTAAACAAGCATGTTCACAAGTCCATGGGGCCTGACGGGATTCATCCCAGAGTTCTGAAGGAGCTAGCAGGTGTTACAGCAGGACCCCTCTCTACCATCTACCAAAGGTCTTTGGAGCCTGGGGAGGTCCCTGCTGACTGACCCAAGGAACTACAGACCTGTTAATTATGGAGAAGATTATACTGGGTACTACTGAAAGGGATTTGAAGAACAATGCAATCAGCAGGCACAGTCAACATGGGTTCACAAAAGGAAATTTTGCTCTCTACTGCTTCCTGAGGAAGGGAAGTGGAGAGGGAGGTGCTCATCTCTTCTCCCTGGTATCCGGCAATAGGATGCATGGAAATGGTTCAAAGCTGCGCCAGGGCAGGTTTAAACTGGACATTACGAAGCATTTCTTTACTGAGAAGGTGGTCAAACACTGGAACAGGCTTCCCAGAGAGGTGGTCAATGCCCCAAGCCTGTCAGTGTTTAAACATTTGGACAATTGCCTTAATAACATGCTTTAACTTGGTCAGCCCTGAACTGATCAGGCAGTTGGACTAGATGATGGTAGGCCCCTTCAAACGGAAATAGTCTATTCTATTCTAAACTTGGGCAATGCATTGATATACCACACCTCTGCTAGCAACAAAAGCTATGCTACATGTACTGCATACACTGTGACTGTGGAAAAAACACACAGATCCAATCTTCAAATTGCCTCCAAAAATGAACCACAACGAACAACTGAAAAATAGAGGTTTGCATGTCTAGAATTATGATGAACTCCACAACCCATCAGCAAGCTTGATAAATACACCATTAAACTGCATAAGCTGTGAAAGTTCTCCTCATTTCCTGTGTCTATTTTGCAGAACAGAGCGAGCATTAACAAAATCTAAATTAGACCAATGATCAATAACCATGCATGACAGACAAAAAGGTGAATGTAACCTGAGGAAAGACCACCACTGGAATCCGCTTGCAGTCCTCCCCACCTCCCAACTATTCATCATCTCAAGAGCTAATGATCCTCTCAATACATAGTCCCTTCCTTCATCTTCTTTAAATTCCTATTTTTGTCTTCTCTGTGCAATGCTATATACAAAGTATGTGTCTTTCTGGAAAGGTGAGCCCACCAGCCATTATAAAGACCGATGTTTCTTCAGAAGACTCTGCTCTTCGCCAACACATATTCTACAACTCAACTCCCATTCGGAATTTATTCCCTGCCGGCCATTTCCGCGGCGTTACCAAGTTATATCCGTGCACTGCAGTAAGAACAACTAGGCAAACCGGCTCAGAGTTAGAGCTGGCACTGGCGTATCTGAACCACTCAGTGCCAGGCAAATGCAGCCGCCATCCTCCCAGGAGCTCTGCTGGGGGCCAGGCAAAGCTCTGCCCACCCGGCTCTGGGCGTACGTGCCTGCGCAGGGGTAGCTCAGGTACCCCCTACGAGACTGCAGCATACCCAAGATGTGGGCGTGGGAGCCTCTCGGGTCAGCTCACAAAGCGCAAAACAGATCAGACATTAGAGAAGGTATGGAAAATAAAGACAGTCTCTAAAATAAAAAAAATTACAGAAGAGACTAGAAAAGGGGTACTACTATGAGGAGAAGACTAACATTTATAGCCTAGTCATGCGAATTTTGCATCTACTGCTTTTATAAATGACAAAAGAAAGAAAAAAAATGTAAAGGACAGCAGGAAGGCATAAAAAAAAGTTACCAGGACAGCAATTAGAAAAGGGACACTTATAATTAGTTGTAATGATGAGCAATACGTGTTAATAACACATTATATAATTTGACTTTTTAAAAGGTATACCATTTCTTTAAATAGCTGACCCTAAACAGCTATAGAAAAAACAGTAATCCATACCATTCCCTTATAAATCTTTCCAATAAGTACATTGAACAACCTCTCCATAAGCTTTTTCAGTTCCGTATGTATTAAGACTGATAAATCATTATTCATTCCTCTAAGTACAAGGGTTTTCTTATTTTTTAGGGAGAGAAAAAAATATTTTTTTGGACAATGAAAAATTCTGTCTCTATTCTTTTCTTCTTCCCACTGCTTTTCCCACAACCCCTACTCTGTGGCCCAGTATAATCAGAATTGAATATAAGTGAAATGAAGGGACTTCCATCTACTTCTATAAAGAAAAGAAAGGGTTTTTTGTAACCCAACATCTCATTTCAAAAACAAAATAGCTTCAAGACTTGCTTGCTTTTAAAAGTGTATGTCTGATTCTATAATAGCAGTCTGAGAAAGAAAAATCACGCTCCTTAAAATGAAACAGTCCTAGATTTATGGTGTTTTCAGTATTTTCTGTACCTCATGATCTCTTTTTTTTTTCAGTGATTAACTTTTTTTTTCATTAAATACTCCTATTTTCTTTCTGTAAAATGGAGAACATAAAATTTTCTTCATTCAGTACTTATAGAAGCATAAACAACTGTAGTCTATTTTTAGAGGTCTCTGTAGTCCTACATGCTACAAAACCTCCTAAGCCCTCCCTGGCTATTCAGTTCTGAAATCATAAAACCTCTTCGTAAACAATAAAGTAATAGATGCCTTCACACACAAGGATTTACGTTGTGATTACATTTGTGAACATATTCTTTCATTTTAGTCCTTCCCTTAAAATAATTAAACCACATCACCAAAGCATATTCAAAATGGTACACTATATCATGAACAAATGAATAAGTTAGACTTTATTTTAGAAAAAAAGCCAACTATGTTGTATCCCTCTGGGTGTTTCAAGTTTCTCTGACATACTGCAAGTGGGACTTAGATCTTCTGTGCTGAGGCAAGTAGGTTAAATTACTTGTACAACGACATTGGTTAGTTCTGCATGATATTTCCTTCTGTGAACACTCAGTGTTTCCCATACTCATTTCTCTTGTGCTTCACAGACTCACAGAATGTTTGAGGTCGGAAGGGGCCTCTGGAGATCATGGTCCAACCCCCCCTGCACAGGGCAGGGTCAACTAGAGCAGTGCTTAACAAACCAAGCAAGCTTCAATGATCAAAATCTCAAAAATAAAAAAAAAAAATCTGAGTATAAAAGAAATCCAGTGAGAAAGCGCCACTGTTTAAGGTGCCAGGATATTCATGAGAAAGATACTGACGATATTGTAACTGATGGAGTTTGTGGGTGCAGGACTGAAATGCCTCCCTTTCTTCTCTACAACAAATGCTGTTGCCTGTAGCTGACAGGAAACCCTGAAGCAAATGAGGTGTTTTTTTAAAATACTAGCTGTCAATGTGTCTTCTAGACAGAAGGAAAAAAGAGACAGAGAAGTAAAAATCAACTTAGTTCAGTAATTAACCAGAGAAAATAGCACAGGACTAATAAGGAAAATGGAAATTTTTAGGAAAAACTTTTAATGAATCCCATAATGTTGTTTTGAGAAACCACATAGGTGTATGCTGCTAGAAAAATACATCACAAGGAAAGATGGCAAAAGTAGTAGTTTCTCCAGTGTAGTAGCAAACAAATTACTTGGCTTTCATGAATGCAGAATGACTGAAGAAAGAAACTGGAAAGAAAAAGGATATCAGGATCCTAAAAATCTATGACAGAGAGAAGAGGGAGAGACAATAATGGATGGTTGTAAGACGAGATGATAAAATGGTGAGTACAGAGGAGAACAAGATGACATAGTGAGAAAACAAAATGGGGATCAGGGGTTACATATTAATTCGAGTCCAGAATTTATGGAATTATTGCCATAAGATGAAGAAGGGGATGTCACACCCAAATAAGAAGAAAAGCCAGTGACTTCAAACATAAAAGAAGGTAACAGCTGTTCTCCTGTTTCACCAAGTTGGATCATTTACCACATCCATATTTCAAATAGTAATTAATTAAGTTGTGGTGGAGCCAACAACAGCAGGGACTCTTTAATGAATGCATAGATCAGATAAACAACTGTATTTAAGATGAATTTTACTAGTAAACTTTAGCATTACCAGTTCCTATAAGAATAAAGATGCATAAAAGAGTGTCTCTGAAGATTTTAATGGTATGAAAAGTAAGAATCCAGACACTATTTCCATCAGTAACCAGAAGTGTTTCTATGTGATCACACCTAAATGAGCCAAAAGAACTATCAAATTTTGCCATACTTCATGGGTACACAGATAACATCCTAGCACTTGGGGAAAAAAGTCACCAAAAAACCGAACCACGCAACAAAAAGCACCCCTCCTCCCAACCAAAACAAACTAAAAAGGATTTATTTTTCTATACTAAGCTGTAGAAAACTGGAACCTGGAGCACTTTTCAGAGAATAATCACAACTCTCTGGCTGCTATTCAACATGCAAACAACTCTGATTACTCTATCTGGCTTGTACCAAAATGTCTGACTTCTGTCAGAGATAGATTTTCATATTTTACTGTAAGTAATGACAGACTCTGGAATACTGTGTGTACATGTTTTGCGGATCTGTTCCAAAGCTCCAAACAAATACAAGAAATGTACTCATAGACCTCCCTCTCAGGAGATGGGATAAGCAACCTTTCATCAAAAGCGTCTTCCCAGCTTGAAACAACCCAGCTAGAGTGTTCACATTGCCTCAGTTTCAGTATACGTGAGCACTACTCAGTTCTTCGAGCGATAGTTGCTCACTTTTTTTGTCATTAGGTTCTACTTTCTTCATCAGAAAACTGAATTTACCTCTAGGCTGCTGTTCATTGCTTTATTAAGCATTCTTCAACATATTCAGTATCTTAAAACTGATTCATCATATGGCAGGAGTTTGGGTACTAAACTTTTTATAGCTTGTCTCTAAGTTTTCCTGATCCTAAATGCTAGTATTTAAGTCGCCCATAGAGCTCAAAGAAAAGGTCGTATTTTTCAACTTTCTGTGGAAGGGTGGACGGCAAGAAGGAAGAGAGAAAAACTCGTAATTGCTTAGTTACCCAAGCTCAGTACCCAACTACCTAAAGCAGAATCAAGAGGCAAAACAGAACCATGTCTGTCTATCTGTCTAAACAAATCTGTTTCAAATTTTGGAGGAAATAAAAAAAAGAAGGAAGAAAAAACAAGTAAGTCACTTTGCAGCTCAAAGTACAACTGAGAGACTGTGGTGAATTAGAAGTTCATCTTTTCCAACCACTTCAGGGTGAACAGGGTACAGTAGGGCAGAAACAAGAATTTCTGCTTTGCTCTTAGCTTGGCACAAAAATAACACAACAATCTGCACACACAGTTTCACGGAGCACCACTGTCTGTACTTTCTTTCATTTCTGTTCTGTGTAGTTTAAACACAAGACTTGCTAATCTCTTTTTCTGTAACAAAGCATTTCTCTCCATTATTCTCTCCCAGTATCAATCTGCATTTATTGATTTTCATTTTACTTCCTACTATCCGTGACAGCAATTCTTAGTATATTGTGATCAGCAAAAATCCACTATTGGTACCATGCCTCACATAACTTTGATCAAGATTATTAGCATTCGTCTTTTATCAAGACCAAGATAATCTAACCAAGATCAAAGTTCCTGCATCAGCACAACACATTAGTAATTTAAGATGGCCCTGCCCTGATTGTTGAAGCAAAGCATCACTCTGACTCCTCTTTCACAGGTGGAGAATGGTGACACAGTGATCAAGTGATCTGCCTGAGGAAATCAGAGATGCTGTTAGAGAGATTAGATTGAAATCCATAATCTTTGACACCTAGGTAAGTACTCATATGGCAAGATTGTGGAGAATACTGGATCTCTTCACCTTCCTGTGAGAAAGCTGAATATAATCTGAATAGATTTATATGTTCCATCTCTTGAAAAGAAATGGATATGAATTTGTGTTTTGCTAGGTTACATCTACTATTGACTACTTTTCATTATACTTCCCAAAGCTGAACTGCAAAAGCTGATCACAATGTGAAAACACAATGCTCTTTTTTTTTTATCAAATACTGTGTAGTCAAAATATTTTTTTTTATCCTTTGAGACTGCCCAGTAATACCAATCAGTATCAAACTCTCATTTAGTACCAACCACCATACAAAAACGGAAATTCCAGAAGACTTAATGTGGAGTATTTATAGGAAACTTTGTGAGAAAAGTACTAGCTGGACTAGTCCCTGCCTTGACATTTTGGAACATGGGATTAGAACTATCTGTAATTATTTTCTTAAGAGACGTAAGATTGGTCAGGTGGCAGAAGAAAAGGGAAGCACGTGCATGCACCGATAAGCAATCAGAATCTCATTCTTGTTACTTGCACCCATCTTTTCTTTTACTGTAAGACATCTCCAGGTTCATTCATTGCTCAGTGCTGGAAACACTGTCAACTTGCACAGTGTGTCATATTTATGAATACACAAGTCTCCTGTAGGTATATAAAAATACACATTTTTTTTACATAAAAACACAGACATGCACTCACATGCATATCTATGTATGGCAAAGAAAATATATTGATCATCAGTCGGGTATAGTGCACTGTGCACTTTCTTTTATGAGTATAATATAAATTTGTATTACAAAATCTGTGCAAAGCAACACAAAAAATACTGGCCTGAATGGGACTTCACAGGCACTTTTCATCATTATATTTTCTGGGTATGTCCATGTTAGCTTTCTACTTTGTGGTGTCAGAAGTAACATGGCACAGGTTCAAAGATCTACAGATCTTAAAACCGACCTGGTGCAAACTTTTCCTTAAAAAAATAACAATGGGGAAAACCAACGCAAACTACCTTCTCAAAGTGCTCCCAACATCTGGCGGAAAGGGACCTGGGGGTGCTGGTTGACAGCCGGCTGAACATGAGCGGGCAGTGTGCCCAGGTGGCCAAGAAGGCCAACAGCGTCCTGGCCTGTATCAGCACTAGTGTGGCCAGCAGGAGTAGGGAAGTAATTGTGCCCCTGTACTCGGCACTGGTGAGGCCGCAGCTCGAATCCTGTGTTCAGTTTTGGGCCCCTCACTACAAGAAGGATGTTGAGGTGCTGGAGCGTGTCCAGAGAAGGGCAACGAAGCTGGTGAGGGGGCTGGAGCACAAGTCTTATGAGGAGCGGCTGAGGGAACTGGGGTTGTTCAGTTTGGAGAAGAGGAGGCTGAGGGGAGACCTTATCGCTCTCTACAACTACTTGAAAGGGGGTTGTGGCGACGAGGGTGTTGGCCTCTTCTCCCAAGTAACTAGTGATAGGACAAGAGTAAACAGCCCCAAGTTGCCCCAGGGGAGGTTTAGATTGGATATTAGGAAAAATTTCTTCACTGAGAGAGTGGTCAGGCATTGGAACAGGCTGCCCAGGGAGGTGGTGGAGTCGCCATCTCTGGAAGTGTTCAAAAAACGTGTGGATGTGGCGCTTCAGGACATGGTTTAGGGGACATGGTGGCGCTGGATTAATGGTTGGACTTGATGATCTTGAAGGTCCTTTCCAACCTAGTGATTCTGTGATTCTGTGATCCAATACTCTTTGATTTATAAGCATAAGGGTGCATAAAACAAAGAAATACTTCATTAGAAGAAATTATAGCACAGTCTGGAGGGAAGATTATATATGGGTGTATGCATACAGAAGTCTACACATACACACACTCACTTCATCATGTTTTTGGTAACAGTTTTTCAGTTCAGTTCTCCACTCACGGAGTTTCATATGCAACTTAAAGATGTAATTTCTTTCACTTCCCATGTAGTTGATGTTGCCCTTTATAATTCCAGCCTATAGAGTAGGTACGTAGATCTGTCTTGAGCTGCTGGGATTAATGTTACCTTTTCTAGCCTTGCGACTTCATTGCCAAAAATCAATGACTTCAGGTTTGCTCCCTGAGTTCATTCCATAGTGGAGAACTGGGTTACAAGCTGTATTTTTTCTTTCTATTACAGTAACTTTTAATAGTACATATTTAACTACTAGTCTGAAAAATCCCACTAAAATAAGCCATCCAAATATTTAAAATAATTTGAGGCCAATCCTTCAAAAACAGAACTGAAAGCTGCTTTGTTAATTCTATGAAACGAATTATCTGAGATGAAAGACTAATCCCCTAGAACTCTTTTCAGATTCAGATAGAGTTAGGAAATTTATTTTACACATTGTCAATTACGATCTTGCAACAGAACTATAACAACATGTGCATTATACTTTTCAAAAGTATCTTTTCCTGCACTGAAATCAGATCCAATGTCATCAAGAGTAATGTCACACTCTTAAGAACATGCTGGCTACCTAGAATACAGAGGTCTGTCATTTCCTCAGTGCACACATCTTCAAGATCCAGAAATCTTTCTGGAAAAATCATGACTAACGGACCATGTAGCAGAGCTTGAGAAAAACTGCACTGTAAGTAAGAGTTATAATGAAACAGAGTAATTTGTATTGGAACATATAGCTGTGTCCATTTGCAAGAAAGTAAAGCCAGATGGGGTGTTTAATTTACTTTGACTTAGCTTTGGCGTCCTCTGCAAAATTCTTGTACAAATCACCTCAATACTCGCAGAATGTTTTGCATAGGAAAAGACATGTTGTCATACAACACATTAATCTTCATATGCCCATTCTAATTGTGCAGAGCCAATACACACAATAAGCCCATAATGATAGGGGTCATAACTTTTCAATTCATTCCACTGCCAGAAATAAATTATAAGTCAAAATTATTGGTGAAAAGAATTTGTGTCATTATTAATTACATTGTAAAGCTTTTCCTTCCTCCCAATAGCATTTTACCATAAAGGCCAAAAGATCTGGAGGGGAAAAAAAAAAAAGAATTTCTACCATTCAAAATGCCCAGAGCCTAGACAGCAGGTGTGGCAACGTCTGAACATTAATAGAAAAACAAACCGAGAATATAATCATAGCTACCCTCAAATGATATCCACAAGAGTTTAATGTAAAAACTTAGCACTCAACTTCTGTATCAACTTTCAATGTGTCACTCAACTTCCTGACAGTAAGAGTCTACTGTGACTAAACTGTATAAAGGCGTTTTTTTAAATGTCCACGCACACGTGCATGTGAAAACATTTATTTATATAAATAAATCAATTCAAAAGGCATAGTAACATTAAGCAAGTCAACTGCCAGCCTACTGAACTGTGAGAATACACTGTAAACACCTAATGTTAAGAGAAAGTTCACCCTATTACTTACAAAACTTACGAAAGTTGTTGTGAATGTACAGATTTTTAGATAGTTTCACATACACCCTAAAGTAGAAAAAAACTATTATAAACCAGAACATAATTTTATATTCCCTAATAAATGCAAAGTTATTTTTCAAATATAGTAGTTTTAAGAAATTAATTTTGATGCTGAACATTTTTCTTTGTTTTCTAAATGCAATGTTTAATAAAACAGGGTTATAATTAGTCTTTGTTGATGTCAGCTGAAGAACATCCACACATTTCTATGCAAGGCTGATTTCCAGTTAGAAAACTTCCATATAAATCGATACAAATTTTTTTCTCTAAACTTTATCCCGTAACACTGGCTTAAAAGTAAACAGTCCTTAAAACAAGATAGTACGTGCATTGTTAGTACTTTAGGCTCAAAAGATCAGCCACGTATAAAATAGGTGTATGTTCATGTAATTGGCTACAGTATTTTGCTACATGGTTAAATGCATGATTTCCTCTAATAGAATGCCAGTGTGGTCTACATCACATTTTCTACTTCATAAAGATCAAATGAGCTGTGACCACAGTCTCCCTAACTTAATGGAAAGTTCACTCAGTGACTTCTGAGTTTAAATTGTGCCTTTCTACTATGCATCAATAGATTTAAAACACATTAATGGATCTCTTCACCAAAAGGTTTAATCCCAAGCAACTAAAAAGATAGATCTAACTCAGATTTATCACTCTTGTAAGCATGCTGAACTAAAGGTCTTCAATCTTTGTAATGTAACAATGAAGTTGAACTAATGGAAAGACACCTACTTGATGCAAATCATACATCTGCCTACATATTCGTGTACCTTTCCAGGTACGTACCAGTAGCTTTCAATTTTTGCGTTGTGAAATGCTGGAAGCAATCATCAAAAAGCTATGAAGTTTTCCTAAACAGTTTTTTACTGCTCAAAATTTATTTGCTCCCAACAAGTACACAAATGTCTGAACTACAGAGTAAATCCACTTCCATATATGTATACACAAAGAATGATGCAGAACACCTGCTTACAACTCTAGCTGAGGCTTTCTACATCTTTGCAGACGAAGAATTATGTGTGCTTATGTAAAACAAATGCAAAAATTCAGAAGGACGCCTAAATAAAGGAGATAAAAAAATTATGCTGCCAATTCTAATTTATTTTTTTACAGCTACCTCAATCTGCAGGAAAATGAGATAAAATAAATCACGGACCTATGTACCTACAGATTCTCACTATGGTTACCAAGTCTCAAAATATCCTATATGGAAATCAGAGTTTTGAGTAACTCCATAAATCTTTAAAAACTTGATCACAGGCTAGGAACAACAGAACATAAATCTAGAGACTACGTCTGAGTCATAAAAATGAGGAAAAGAGATATGTGGTGGGACTGACAGGTCAATAGATTGATTCTCAAGGCATCTCAAAAACGTTTAAGCAAGAGCTAATGAATACATTCAAATAAACTTTGCTAGTGGATAAATTAAGAATAGGAAGTTAAATTAGAGAACTTCAAAGAATCAAACTAAAGGTTCTATGTGCACAGAAGTTCCTTTGCAACCAGCAGCTGCATGGAAACGTTTGATGGTCTCCAGAGACTGAGACTTAGGCCATTTATTCACAACTGTTGGGACAAAGCAGAACTGAGGAAGAAGAGAATTAAAAAACTAACAACCCAGGATGAATATCACCTGAGGTCAAGACTAGTGGGTTTCTGTTCTGAATAAGGGGAAGAACACTATTAGTGGTCTTTATGGAGCAAGCTTAAAGGTATTGACTGGTTGGTTCCAAAAGAGAGGCAAGCAATGTTTAAAAAAGGAATATGGCACTTGCAGACCCTCTTATGAAAGAGTACTTGTTTCAAAGTGCAGAACCTAAAATCGGACCTGAAAGCACTAGCCTTAAACACAAACTGTGAACTAGACAAAAATCAATGATTCCAATTTGTAAAGAAAGCACAAATCAAATATTGTTAATATGCTATATAAGCACAACAAACTATTTATACTACACACATTAAGAATAAATTGCTTGAATAAATTCTATTTTTCTGAAAAATGCAGCAAAGAACATGCTGTCATGTCAGAAAAGTGAAAATAATAACGCTGACATTATTAGTACTATATGCTGTTTCCTAGTGATTTCCAAGGATCATCTGTTTGTACTTCAGGCAGCTGTTTAAACCCCGTTTTTGCCTCACCAAACCTAGTTTTGGTTTACATTCATTATGTAACTCGGGCACACACCCTACTACCTATTATACTTTTACTATAATGCTCACTTCATTGCAAACAAGAAAGAGAGATAATGCTTTTCATTCTGAATTTAAGGATGTTTTGATGGTTTCAGCAGGTGTCTGCCAGTTTGGGGAATGAAAATACTATTGGTTGATGAATTCTTCTCTCCTCTCAAGAGAGTAAAGCAACCCCTTGAGAAAAACTAAGTCGTCCCTGGCACTGCAAAACAGAACAGGAATGTGTTAACACACAAAATAAAGGTCAAATCCAACACCAATGTTTTAGAGGATGAGAGAACAGAGACCTTGTGAAGAACTGCTTCTACTGGTAGAAGAATCCAACCTGTTACCCACACTGCTTCTCAGCCTGGGCTTTCACACACTCAAGATCATCCCCTGTATTAACAGACTGATAAATTCAAGCCACTACATCTTCTTTCTGCCTCACTTCAAAATTAGTCTGCATAAAAACTCCTACGGATCATTTTGGTAATAAAATTCCAGATTAATGTAAAAAGAGGTTTTTTGTTCGGTTGCTCACTGATCAATCCAAATAGACACACCTCATGCCTCTGTCCACCAGCTGAAAGACAATTTAGTTTAATAGCTTTGGAGAGTATATACAGAATGAACTATAACTGAGGGCACTGCATAAATATCTACATCATGGAAATTATCATAGCAAATGTATCTTTCTCACAATCTTGGAATAGTAAATAGATGGGCACGGGTTTGTTGAAAAATATTTTTTTTCCTCCTGGGGACTGTGTCTCCCCAAAGGGTCTGAAAAGTTAGAACAACGTGGAAAGCAGATTAAAGAAGCTTGAGCAATTGCTGTCTATACTGGTTTTTTTACTAGAAGATGAACAGGAAATATATTTATGACTGTGCCTAAAGAAAATGTCCCTCAACTTTTTCCTTCCAAGATTAATTACTTCAGGGCTACATTCTTAATATGGCACTATTTATAAAAACTTACTTCAGGTTATTAATGCCACTTATCAAAATTGCCTCATCTACTCAAATACTCCGTTTTATTTTGTGCAATCATTAAAAATGCATTGCAAATTGAAAAGTAAATAATCCAGTTGCCACTGAAACACAGTCAGTTTAGAGTTTTATACTGAATGTGAAGGAAGTAACCGGGGTAAACACTTTAATAATAAAACTGACTCACACACTACTTACATCATTATATTTTTTTTTTCTTTTCCTACAACTTTCAGGTAGTGAATATGGGCTCAACAGCTCAGCCTCCCTACTAAAATAAACACACAGATCTGTATGCGTATTTGCAAGCACTAGCAGGACAAAGAGAACTACAGAATAATTGAGGGCAGAAGGACAGATCTCTGGAGGTCAATTAGCTTTAGCTCTTGCTCAAACTGGAGCTACCTTCAAAATGAGGTACGTTTCTCATGGTGTTGTCTGGTCATGCTTTCAATATCTTCAAATACAGAAGGCCCACAATTTCCGAGAAACCTGTTCCAGCAACAAACCGCTCTCATGGTGAGGGTATTCCCCCTCGTCCCTCCGCCTTTTCCAATGAGTATTTCCCTTGGTGCCACTTGGCAACCATTGCTTCTCGTTCTTTTGCTGTGCACCTCTGAGAAGACCCTGGCTCCTACCGCCTTCTCTCTAATCTCTTTAGGTAGTGGCTGACAGCAGTGCTCACCTGCTGGTACATTACATGCCCCAGCCTCCACTCAATACCTTTCTTGTTCTGGAACACCCAAACTGGACAGAATGCCTCAGGCATGGCTTCAAGAGTGTCCAAAAAGGGAAATCATATTAATTAAGCCTCCCTGAAGTCCTACAAAAGAATCACTATTTAAGTGTTAACGTCAGCAAAATGGGAGCATACGGAGATAAACTTTCAATGGTACACAGCAACATCAGGACCTCCACTAAGAAGGAACAGGAGGAGCAGTATTACGGACAGCAATAAGACCTACATGCTTCTGTCTCAAGAGCAAGTGTGAAAATTAAGGAAAACTATCATTCTTAATTGTTAAATATGTTCATTAGACAAGAATTAGGATGATTACTGCTCACAAAATTCACACTTCAAAAACCTGAATCTTTCCAATAAACACAACAGTCTCATCATCAATTTTCTCTCCTGCTTATGCAGCATATACCAAACCGCTGACACCGGTGGCATTTCTGCACACAACAGGAAGAAGGGAAAGTAAGATTTATCAGGGTATAATGTTTGCCTCAAATCAACTTCAATCACTTCATATGTCCCAGAACCACTGAAAATTATTAAGTTTTTGCTTATTTGTTATTAATAGAAATTATTTTGAATACAGAATATTATACAGGTACTGCCCCTAGATTTCAGCTTCAGCCACGTTTCAACTGTTCTAGAGATTTGCTGAACAGAAGCATTGAAAGATCCTTGTTATTGATTCTATTATCAGGCAGTTTCCCTACTTTTAGCCTTATGGATAAGAACATGTTTAATGGTCCCATCTTAATTACCAGAACTGGCTAGGGAGTGTGAGTGGCTAAAGGACAAAGCAGTGTCCGTGAAGGACATTTCTAATCTTATCAGAGGTTCCTTTGGAAAAAGAAATACAACTTCTACCTCCACCCCAGCCATTAGTCAGATATGAACAGCTATTTGACTTGACATGGTTATAAGCCATATTATCACAGTCTACGCTCTCGCTTTATGCGGTTTATCGGAAGATGGATGATGGTTCACTACCAATTCCAGTTAATGGGGTTAGACATATTTCCAAACAGTATGTGCATGGTAAAGGTATCTACATGTGCACAGGGTACGACTCACAGCACTAGCCTTGTGTATGAGAAATGAATGTTAAAAGATGAACTTTTTAAACAAGGAAAATAAATTCAATTCTCCTTATTCAATTTATCCTCTTTTAAGGACCCACAAGAGTAAAGCTTTTTTCTTTGGCATTTTTGGCCCATTCTCATCAAATAAACAAATGCAATGCAGATCATTGTTTCCAATTATAACACATTAGTTAAGTTTTTCACTCAAGCCTCATTTTGAGGGTAAGCGTTTTCTTGTTCTAGTCCTTTTGTTTTTCAGTTTTTATAAAATAATGAAAAAATGTTTTAGTGAACTAACAGCAATTTTACAGATGCTTTTTAGTTATTATTCACAATTATTATTACTTACAATTATTTAATAACTGCAATATTTAATACAAACTGAAGAATTTAATTTCCCATGTTTATTGCTAAGAACTAGTATATTTACATTTCAAGCATTTAAACTGAATCTTATTCTGAAGATCATTTTTCATTAAACATAATTTTCTGTATTATTCTGTATTTTATGTTTGTTTAAGCTATTATCTTTTTGCACCAACGTATCAACAACTCTCAAATAATTCTTCTTCCAAATCGCAACTTACATATTCCCAAGCCTCAACCATCTACAACTGCCCAAAACTTCCTTTATTTCTGCAGCATTAATAAAAGGACAAGTGTCTAGAAAGTCACATGATTTACAAATGTTAAATCCTCACACATTTCAATGAAGTATCAAGGTAACTTAGTTACCTAAAATGTACTGATTACTTGCAGAGGATTAATAAATAGCATTTTAGCAGAAAACACGTACACAAATAAAATACAGAGTCAATGCACAGAAAGTATCTTTAAGTTATCATATTCTCCTACGATCTGTAAATCCATTAGCCCGATAGAAATGAGGCAACTACAGACTCCCACTTTCTGCAGGCCTTTAAGGATTTGCGAAGAATCATTAGAAGGGAACCACTTCATTCAACATCCCTTCAATGGTTTCTGTCACTTTCCAACATTCTCCACAGAAGCCTCATCGTGTTCATTCTACTGGCCCATTACAAGCACTTACATCTGAGACTTAAGATAACGACAAAGAAAATGAAAGCAAGTCTGGTGCCCAATAATCTTACACCTAACAGAAAATTCCAGCTTTAGTCATCAGCATATAATGTGCTTCAAGTGTACAATACAATACTGCTGTCTACTGCTAGAAACAAAATCAAAACCTCAATTGAAACAAATACTGTATGTTAGTTAACCTGACAAAGCTAAAAGTCCAACTGGGACAAGAGAGACCAGTAAGAGAAGTAACAAAACGGAAATCATATGCTGAATGCAAGCATGATATACAGGCAACTCTTCTGAGCGGAGTCTTTTTTGAGATGATGTAATCGAGATGAAAAGGAGTCATATTCATGCTTTTGTACGAGTATTTCCAGTCTTCAGGACCTACCAAATCAAAGTCCTGGTCAGTTTTCCTAATTTGTTCTTCTGTCCTGAGGTGTATTATTTTTGCTATTGTCAGACACATTTACGGTGACCTCACTGCATGTGTACTCTGCACTGCCACAAGGCTGGGGTCAGCCGGGAGTCCCTCTGCTCCGCCAGTGCCACGAGTCTCCTGTAAATCCAGGGTCGTAGCTACCAGACCCAAGCAGATGCATCGAACCGCAGCCATGAGGGCTGTATGTAATTAGCAAAGTATAAGCCATGCCTTGTTTACAAATAAGTCACAAAGACAGAATTACACATTTCCAGATTTTGGGCTGTCATATTACTTAAGGCATGACTCCTTAATAAGTCTTAGTCATTGCCTTGGCCATCGAAATACTTCTCATATGACATTAAAGATGATGCAAAGTAGAAAACCTTTTAAATACAAAGCTATGTGGACATTTTTTTTTTCCAGCTGTTATTTGTCTTTATTTAGATTTAGTTAAATGTTTGCATTGATTTTAATTATTTCAAATATTAACTCTGCTGATTTTTTAGCTATTAAACAGCAAGCAGCTACCAGCAAGTTTGCTTCTTTTAAACAACGGATACCGAGCTTTTTTTCTGTCAAGTCATTAAGTCTTTGGCATAGAAATTTGAGTAATGTCCTATTGAAATAAAGGAAACTGAGACACTGGTAACTTACCTACTGATGAGTTTACTTATTTACTGATACTCTACCAGTACCTTTTCCATACTGCTTAGAAAAATACATTTTGCTTACTAAGAAATGTTGAAGACACAGGCTTGCAAGACATAGAATTTGGCACATAATTACTGTTACATTCCTTACACAAAAGGTCATCATTACCTCCTTTTGCATGACAGGACAACTATGGCATCATAATTATCTTTCTAATAAAGCACTTCCATCAAAAAATCCTTGGAGTCACACATATCTACCTGAGGACTCGATGAAAAGCATGACTATACAATAAAAAACTCGCATATTCTAATATATTTATTTAGACTATATTAACAACATATGGCAAAGTTGCTACTTAAAAAAACATGAAGTTGAATGGGAAGAAAGAAAGAACTTTAATTAAAATACAAATTTCTAATTAAGAAGTAAAAAATACTGTCTAAAATTCCGCTTGCCATTTGCATTCTGAAACTGCTTCATGTTTTAACTAAAGAGTCAACAGCTATTTTTTACTGATTTATTCCATTAATTTATAACATAACTAAAATTGAAAATCTATTTGCATATAGTGAGCAAGATTATGAGCTGTCTTTTGAAACCCTAGGTCAGGAGCAACTTCACTTACTGTAAGCTAGAAGGACACACAGCACATCTTCTAAAATACAAATTATGGAAAAGAGAGTAGGAGCCCTTTATAGTTAGGCTCTTGGCCATAACACCGTGGTCATACTTTTTTGAGGGGGAAAAAGCCTGAACAAAAATCCTCCAAAAAAACAAAATCTAAGCAAAGTATAAAAGATACCAGGTACAAATTTTAGTAAGTATGCAATGTATAATCATTTGGGTTTATGTTTAAAAATTTTAATAATAAAAATCAAAGTGAAGCTATTATTTCATTTTTATGTAAATAAAAATCAACGCATCTATTTTTATGATCACAGTACATCTCAGAAATGTTAAGCTATCAAATCAAAACGGTAAAAAAACGCAAATAAGCCTCCCCTCAGAGATGAAACTGTTGCCGAACCCACAAAATTGTGCTGAAAAGTAAAGCTGCAATTGTCTAATAAGCCTTGAATTATGATCCATATGAATCCACATGCATTATGATCCATTATAAATTTTAGTATTTACCACAGAATGTTTTATCACTGTTTAATACTGCAACTAGAACTATATGATGATTTTCCCTTGATTCACACGAACTTTCTTTCCCAAACAGTATTTTGTATTTCACATCCACAAAAATACGTATTTTTGACATTTCCCTTTTTATTTCGTCAGAGATTATGTAAGATATTTAATTACATCTAAGTAACTTTCAGCAAATTTAAGGAAGTTACTGAACTTTAATTCCTGGTGGCACTAAAAGTATGAAGGAGATGCTTTTGCCAACAACTATACAAGGCAATTTTTCCATCTCATTATCATATGAATTCTAAAGCAGGCTGCCAAGGAAGGGCTCGGAACAGACGCTTTGAAACTGCTAACTTTTTTATAAATCTCTGCATAACTAAGACACTGCTGAAATAACTGTGATTCAGTGAATATGCTATAATGGAGATTTCCCATAGCGTGGCAACAAATCCACAAGGGTAATTTAAGCAGCACTGGCAGAACATGCCTTCTAAACTTCTAAATAAAGATATTCAGACGCTCATGTAATTGCCTGGAATCTCTGGAGTCACTTCAGAAAACAAATTCTGTCAATGGGTTTCCTCTCAAAGACGGGTCACCTTAAAGACTAACTGGGGAAGACAGCAAGTCCATTAGATCAAGTGACCAAATCCGCAATCAGCTTGACATTTAGATGCAAGAGAAGAGCGGTGTCAGAAAATTAACAAGCATTTAACTGAGCAAAGACCGAGACCTAGAAGTGGAAAGAAGCGTAATGGAATTGGATATCAATCCATTAGTGGCAACCCTGAAATGGCTTGTAATGCCAAGTAAAAGAGGATAGATGGAGCAAGTAAAATACGAGCTCAAGTAACCTGTCTAGTAAGTTATTGAAAAAGGCAAGCCCTGTAATGCTAGTAAGGTTCAGGAGACAAGTTCATTAAGCTTCTAATCCACGGAAGGAGTCACTGAACATTGTAATACAAGTTTCTTGCTGAAACTGTACTATCTTATCAAGCATTCAGGTTTTGTAATGACAAGTACACGCATGCACCTAAATATATGGTGTAAAGTCACATACGTTGTAGTGCCAACTAACTTATCCTTAAGTATCCTAAGATTATTTTGCATGATACCTAAATTCCCAGCCCCCTAAAATATCAAATCCTGTATCTAACTTCCAAATAAAAACAAGGAGTGCAATGCAGGCAGCACTTGGAAGAACAAGCCAGAATAAGTTCTGGCCTATACGACAGGGCATCTCTTTAAAATGACAAACAAGACCATAAAGGGATATTAGGAGACAGGCACTTAACTAAGACTCAGGGTAATAGTCTCCACTGGGAGTATTAGCACTTAATTGGGAACAAAATAACTGACTGACTTAATTCTGATATATTGCACCATCTGTAGAGTACAGGTTATAATTGATAGGCCAGCTGGATGTGAAATAAGGTACAGTACGTGAGATGTTCTACTGCGCTTCTTACTCATTATTACTTTGCAAGTGATTCCTTTCTATTAAAGTTTAAATTGTCCTTTCCATTCAATTGGCATTTTTTGTACTTATTCCTTGTTAATTAACACATTATGAAATAGGTCCCAGCTTTCAGTGCACGGCAAGACTAGCACTTCGAAAATCTCCTTGTTATCTCTCTCCACTATAAAATTATCTTAACAGTACACATGAAAAGAGGTCACGGAGCTGCTCATGACCACAATCCTGTGCAAGCACATGACTAAGTCAAAGGAATTTCCCAATTCTTATAGTGGCTCTGGTAAACTGCAAAACACACTTCCATTAATTTTTCAGCCTAGCTACACTTAACACAGAACCTGAAATTAGGGGACAGTAAGATGAAAATTATTGGGTTTGGGACTAGTGAGGTCTATAGCACTTCATTGTCTTTATGCTACTGCTGAGGTAATTCAATCTGAGAATTATAAACTTGCAGTTGGCTTATTTCAACATTTGGGGAACTTTGCAAACCTCTTAAATGTATTTTACAATACATTTCAAGAATTGGCCAAGAGTGTCTGGATCTTGGAACAGGTTTCCTCCTGTTTAGTATAACAAAACCCCAAGGGCTTAACTGAAAGTCCCAATGGCAACAGCAGGCACGGAATAAGACACATTTTGAGTATCTTACTTTCACTGGTACGCAAGTACTGTCACCAAGGAATTTACCTCATTTACCTAAAAGTAAGGAAAGAAAAATATTTTTAATATGACCCTACATAAATCCCTGCTACCTTAGTAGTAAGTTATTGTAATAAATTGGTTTATTCATCAATTCAGTGATTTGCTTTTATATATATTTGCATGAATGTAATAGGGCAAAGAGGACAGTAAACAGGGAAACTATGAAATTCTGATTGTGATTAGAAAAATCATAAAAAAATAAGGTTAGTTTTAAGGAGATGTCTCCCCTGACTGTAAGCTAGGATCTAAAAGGTCCATTCAAATTTTTATTTTAATTCCAAAACTAGTTGAACTGACAGTTAGTATGTGCCCCAAGCCATGACAGTCCCAAATGCAGTAATTTCAATCATTGTCTCATAGTCTAAGTACATTCCAACATATGATGCATGTAAGAAGCTGCTGTCATTCCTTGAGCTTATACTGCTAAATCAAACAGTATGACAGAACTTAATTAAAAGAAATAAATATAGCACAATTGTTGAAAAAACAAAACTCACAATCTGCCATTCAACAAAAAAGCCAACAGCTCACTTTACACATTGATTTTTGCTGTTTCCTAACAGGCATACCTAATTATGTACTTGTATGCATGAAGAAAAGTGCCCTAGGCTTGGATTTTAATTTACACCTTTTACCAGATAATTTCCAAAAAGTTAGTGAAAGATACACTTCATTATATTGTTTGTGTCATCCATGATGTTGTACCAGATGGGTAACCAAATACATGTGGAAGTTATTTGGTCTCTAAAAGACTGGAATTATATTTGAATTATTAATTTTTTGCAGAAAACAGAAACAAGCTTAACTTCATCTCGTAAATGCATATTAATTTTTTGCAGAAAACAGAAACTCAGAAACAAGCTTAACTTCATCTCGTAAATGCTTCTCTGGTGTTTCAATCATTTTCCAGGGGAAACAAAAATACCTTGCAGCTTCTTGTCTCCTGAACCATACTGCAAAAGGTCACTGCAGATAAATCAGTGCCAGAACAGCAGTCATTATTAAGCTCCAAATGGCCTGAATTCTTCCATTTTTCAGCAGCAAGTTTTTATTCAACAGGAATTAAATTTAGTATACAAGTCATTGCTTCATATCCTGCACATATCAGGAAGCCTGTACACATCAACACAAACACAGAAATGTCAGGTCCGTAGAATCTACACTTAAACTTTAAATACATACTTTTTTAACAACTGTTTTCTCATCCATCTTCCCTAAAGCAAGAGAACAGAAGAAAATTACCACAAATAGTTAACAATTACTTTTCCTTGATTTCATTACAAGAAAGTTGATCAACAGAAGCCACATTGGCAAGGGGCCACAGTACTATATGTTACACTATTACATCATACAGCAGATCAAAATTTAACACAAGATAAAAGGCTCCATGAGCATGATATCATGCGTGCAATTTCTGTTTCTATTTCTAACATATTGATTCACTGAGCAGCTTACAATAAATGTCAGAAGCAATATGCCATATATATATATAATATTTAGCCAGAAGGTATACAATCAACTTCTTCCAATCAATATTTAAATGTATCTACACGGAAACAGAAAAATTGAGATTATTTAGAAATGCTACTTGTGTCATGTCTTAAATTTTTATCAAATGTGTTGTCACACTGCCAGGGCAGCATAAATTCAGGCTGCTTTCTATGTCAGGCACACGGCAACATAAATAGAGATAACCTGAAATTAAAATCATAAAACCAACTGATAAGCAGGAATATGGTTTAAAAGATGAAAGATGACAAAACACCATATGCAAATCCAATTTTTACCCTAATGTAATGTAATATATACACGTTTTAATTGCCTACTTCTGTAAAAGCAAAATGTGGCAAAGAAACATATCAGACAAAATTTACTCTTACATTTTCACACTTAATTAGAAATATTTTAGCTCATGTATGTAACATCTGTTACAAATTTTAACAACATACGCTATATTATGATAAATCTTTACAAAGCTGAAAACAAAACCCTTTATATTCTTAAAAATACATCTGAAATGAGTACAAATGGGTGACTTATTCCAGCTAACCTTGTCTTACGAAAAAGTAAGCATCAGGAAAGATTATGACACAAAGTCAAAGAAGAGGGCAGACTTCCAGCCAAGGGCAACAGAGAAACATATTCAGGAGTCTTAAAAGTTGAGGCAACAGCAGGCTGCAATTCTGGCTACCATTAAGGCCATTATGTTACTCACTGCAATTTCTATTAACAGTAGATTTAAAGATAGGCTGTTCCATACTAGAAACTAGACATCAACATAAATCTTCATTTAAGTGTCTAACTTCTCAAAAGAGTTCTGACATCCCCATTTACCAACAGTTAAAATCCTATCAGTAGCTGAGTATTCTGCACATTTCATGAAATTTGTTTCCTGCCTCACCAGTTTCAAGTATTAATAATTTGTGGTAAACAAAAGTAATTTTTACAATCCTAAAAAGAAAAAAAATTCTGGTGAAAAAGTACCCAAACCTGTTCTCCAAACAAATAAAAACACATATTACCCATACATAACAGTAAAAGTTTCTTAATGGTGTTTCTTCTAAAGGTAACTTTAATACTGAAATTAAAACACACACAACCACTAACATAGACAAAGTTCATCAACTGGAATGGTCAAGAAGAAATCCTAAGGAAAACTGAAGTTTTCTGGAAGGGTTTGCATCATTAATTCCATTTTATAGCTCAGTGCTGGTTTATATGTTTGAGGATATTAGGATAGGTATTTATATCAAAGGCTGAGGCTGTTGAATAAAAGGGACAATGATGAGACTACAGAGAGCAGTTTTCCTAAACCTGCATTCCAGGACAAGCTCAGTAACTTCTATTACCCAATGCCCCAAGGAGAATTGAAGGATCTGATTTCAAGCTCAGCTTCTTTTTCATAGAGCCAATGCCTCTCCAACAAGCTGAACAGAAAACCTATTTCTGTGAGACAAAAGAGCTCCAGTAATGCACAAAATTCAGTGAGCCTGAATCTACAAGGCAGCATTTCATTACCTCTCACGTCTCTGCAACACAGCTACATTTCTTCTTCATGCCTTAAGGAACTCACAGGACATCAAATTTTTACAGGTTTTCAAACTACATCTGTTTCCTCCCGCTTTCACAGCCTGTAGCTGGGTGTACAAATGCAGCACAGTCCAGCTATGCATGCGTGGTTCAGTACTTCACAGAAAAATGGCATTCAAGAAACATACAGTAACAAACGTGCACATCAGTTAGTTCCTGGCCCGTTTGTCCCCACAAGCTACAGACCCCTGAAAAAAGCACATCTTTACTGACAGCTCTATACAGAGCTTGTGATTTACAGCACTGCCTAAGTTACAGCAAGTAGCCATGGGTTCCCTACTTCCCTATCTTTTCTTTTTTTTTTCCTCCTCCAAAAAAAGATGATCAAGGAAGCAAGGTGGGGAAGGTGCATTCTTCAGGTCTGATGAAACTGAGGAGATACTTGTAAGTGCCTGTTCTAGACTGACTAAGGGAAGGATGAATGGGGGACAGAGGAAGAGAGTGACAGAAAGGCTCAGAGGAAAAAGAAAATGAAGGACAATTAGAGAGGAAGGTGAGTAATAGGACAAAACAGAGAACAGAACAGACCCAGTTGAGAGCAACATTTTTTATTTTATTTTAATATTTTTATTGGTTACATCGGCTCAGTTGTATCTGCAGGAGATATAACTTATCACAAATTTTCCTGCAGTAGCCTTTTGACTAGGTAGCACAGTAATAAATGGGGAAATAATTTGATGTGTTGAACTTTTATTGCTAGTGAGGAATAAAAGGATTTTCAGCTCCCTGACTGAGTCTGCAGTACTGACAGCTGGAGGAGGGAGAACTCCCCCACATTAAACCACTAGCAAAAGGAGAATAGGTATGGATTTCTCATAAAAATAACTTCATCAATAAAACAGAGCAGCACAGAGCACATGTAAGAATTAAACCATGATTACCAATAGAGTTTATTAAGTTGGCCTGCCATTCCCCAAAAAACAAAGAAGTGGGGATACACACACAGTTTTCACAAGGACTGGGAATTTGCAAGTGCTCTTCACATGACTGAAAAATGTGAAGTGCTCAAGATCGAGCCCTAAAGGTGTAACCCATACATATGAATCTGTAGCATTCCCCCAACTGCTACGTGCTTTATCAAATAATTTTTGCCCCACTGTATGTGGAGATTGACCGCAGAAGAGTAAATATTTAAACCTGAATGGCTCTATAGAGAAAGCCAAACACTCCTTTAATAAAAGCATACTTTGAAAAGTGCAGCAGCTTTAGCTGTGCTTTTAATCTGCTTTATAACCCACCATTTTATGTACATGTCCTAATTAATAATGACAATGATATATGATTATACATATGGATGACTTATGATTTACATAATATATTTATATTTTCCTTCAAATTAACAAAGCTTATTCTTAGTACTATATTCTGCCTTAAAATATCTACCTGTATGATTACAATATATGCAATTAGTAATTCAAAACAACATTCATGAGAAGTAATGAAAAGTAACTCATTGACACCGAAAATACCTAATTAAAAATTACACAAGTAAAGGAAATAGGCTGTAACTCAAACCCCAGTGGCTTTCTGCTTGGCCTGATTTGTTCTAAATCTTAGACATGGTATTTCAGGCTGCCCAGGGAGGTGGTGGAGTCACCATCACTGGATGTGTTCAAAAAACATGCAGACGTAGCACTTCGGGACATGATTTAGTGGGCATGGTGGTGTTGGGTTGGCGGTTGGACTTGATGATCTCAAAGGTGTTTTCCAACCTTAATGGTTCTGTGATTCTATTCTATGATTCTTCATCAATCGTAAGTAAGATTAAGTATCTTCATTTTATTGTATCATATCTCCAAAATAAAAACATCAACAGAATAGCATGCACTTTTTCCATCATTAAGTAAAGCCACTAGAAGGAAATCCAGGAAAAATATGACAACGAATTTATAATATGCTACAAAAGATAACAGTTACGGTGCTCAACTAACAAAATCAGACAGATTTATTTCCACAGAAGTAAAATCACCTTTGCTCCTACTTCTCCTCCTAAAATTTAAGGCTTCCCAGCAATTCACATCCTTAACAGTTGGTTTAAAAAATGAAAACCAAACCATATTTAATGACCTCCCCCTTCCCAGTAACCTGCAAATTGCCAATTAAAGGTACAAGAAAATCAATATAAGAGCCTTTCAATACATCCATTTTTTGAAGATATCCTAATACTGTAAATTACTACAGTATTTGTTTTCATAATAAAATTAACCAGGTTTAATAAATTAATCTCTTATGCTGTGTCATGATACTTCCAATTTCTGTTCAAGCATTTTCTTTTTTTCCAGAAAAAGCCCATACCCCGGGGAGGACAGCTAGTTAAAAACTAGATCCCGAGGGCACAACTGTTGTTTTTATGCACTTTCCAAAACTGCAAAGAGGGTTTGTATGATGTGAAAGGTTTACAACACAAACTTTATAACGGTGTCTGATGCCAAAAAGAGATTCCAGAAACTTCAAAATACCATTTTTTCATTTTCAGCAAGGAATTTAAAAAAAAAAAACACACACCAAAAACCTAGTTTTCCTCCTTTATTCGTTTTATTTTTAATTGCCCAAATAACTCAAACACAACTGCTATGAACAGCAATTTCATTAACATGTATAAAGTTCAACAGCATGCATACAAACTATTTTAAGCTCCGCATAGGTTTTGAACCTATGTGACTCTTTGACACTTGCTGAACCCTGGGGAAAGCAGTCTCATCAGATTTCTCATGAGAGAACCATGGATGTTTAACCTACAGAACATGCAGATCATCCTGTCTCAGAGACAGCAGACTACTGAATCGTTCTTCATAGCAAAGCAAAACAGAGCTACTTTAAATTTCTTAACTGGATCATTTAACAGCATTTCCCAGCGGAAGGAGTGCGAACTGCAGCCCAAGACTCTTAGCTCATGAAATCCAAACCCCAGAACTTTTACAAAACGTGCTATGACCTTCAGCATCCACAAATATCCTTACCCTGCCACACAGCTGCTCTACAACAAATGTATTTTCCAAGAGCATAGCTCTACCAGCACTGCAACAGCAAGGCTACCCTGTGAATACCAGTTCCATTTAAGCATCTTAAAGAATTTTCAAATAAAGTCTTTCACGTTCGACTAATATATTAAGGCACATAGACAGAAACAGACAAAACCAGGAGAAAATAAACACAAGTTAGAGACACTTCAGAGACTGACTTCCTTCTGAAGAACACAGGAGATGTTACTATTATCATAAGACTTAACAGGTCTTTTCGCTTTTTCATTGTTTGCTGAGGAATAATTAGGAGTTAAACCAATGCTGAATAGCTTTTACATGAAAGAACCAAGGCAAGTTAATAGGCCCAAGATGAAGAAAATCACAAATACCCAAAAACTACAGTGGTCATCACATTTAAAGGTTTATCTTCAGTCTTACATTTGTTAGCCCTCCTTCCCCAATCCTGTCTAAGCCTTTGGTCAGACATAATGTACACAAACCAGTGTTTTAACTCTCAAACTGCTATGCTCCTTTGTGCTAACAGGAAATGCGCTTTCTGAGGCAGTATGTCACTGCCTCACTCCCAACTCCTTTTGGGAGTTGTCACAACTCCCAAAGGAAACCCATGCACCTGGTCACATAGCGTACAGCTACAAAGTAATCATGTTTGCAACACAAACACACTCTAGTAAACCAGAACCCCAGTAAAATTCTAACATTAACAGTCTTAAAGCAGCCCACCTCACACAGATATGAGCTACAACGTCATATTTCTCCCTGCAATGCAGGAATTAAAGGAGTGTTTTCAGAAAGATTCAAAGTTCTGCAGCTGTGGAAGGTGCCTCTTTTCCTCCGATTATAACCTCCTTCCTCCAAGGAGGAGGTAACTCACACTCCCGCATATTAGTTCGCCAATTTTGAATCTCATACTTCCATGTGCTTTAAATGTAGTGGGTACTGAGCAACTGAGGAACTACAAAATTAATCACTGAGGGGTTAGCTTGTCAGATGGCTATGGTGTCAGTAAACATCACAGCTCAGAATTAAGACCTGAAAAGTCACCAGAGGTCTAAACAAGATGCCAGATAAAAGAGAGAATGCATTATGAAAAATAAACTATTTCCCAACATCTACTTCTATTCATTTCTTAAAAGCAGAATTCTCTCCACTTTCTAAGAAAGGCTTTGTTTTCTTTGAATTGCAGGATTCAAAACTTTCTATGCAGAAAACCATCTAGTGAATCCATGTACAGTGCCTCTTTCAGGCAGATACTCTGAAGGAGAAGTTTCCTGGGATCTATTTTCTACAGTAAAAATATTATCTGGTTAGTTATGGGTGTTTAAGACCACATGGATTATGTTTTACATCCAGTAGACACAATACGAAAGGAATAAAGGAACCCATAAATGGCACACATTACATGGTAATTTTCAGTCAAGCTCCTGCAGTAACGTTTCTAAGGTAATTAGATTCATGCCCTGCCACAGGGAGGAATTTCTTCCACAAAGTTATCTGGACAATAGATACAAGCATAAATACTCCAGGGAGGCCTCTAAATTTTGACCTAAACTTGAGCTCATCTAACTTTCATCTTATGCCAGAAGCTGTCTCCTGAATTATGGCAGCATTCCTGATTGACCTTGAAACAAACGCTCCTCTGGGAATTTCAATGGCCACTTAATATTTCTCTAGGTACATCCTGATGAAGAAAACTACAGCCAATAATTTTTTTTAAATCACCTTTCAGATTATTTTTCCTATAAATTAATTATAAAAAACTCTATTAATTAATTTATTCCATTAGCTTAGCTTAGACAGTATTATACTACATTATAATTCTCACTTTTCATATGGCACATGATTTTATTAGTGTATTCTATCAGTTTTGATGAAGGTTGAAGGCTTCCGGGTGGAATCTCTTCTCCTCTATCTAATAGAGGTTATTAAGAATTTAAGTAAGACTTGAAAGTGAGGATAATTTAGACAAAGTAGTGGCTATACATATTTTACAACAATAGTTAATTAGTGGGCTGATATTCAGTCAACTAGATTAGAGCTTGTCATGCCTTTTACTAAATAGCTTTCCACCCAGCTCCTAAAACCTCAAACCAAAAATGTAAGCCCATTTTTCAATTGTGGGACCCAAAGTAGAAAATACCTGTAAGACTCTGCACACTGCCCAGTACCTTTGTAATTGCAAACTGCAGCTGTAGTCAGAAATAAAATGGAAGACCAGAGAATCTGCAAACATACCCTCATACTACAGCTCTTTAACAATTTTAATTAATTACACCAAATACGCCTATGACTTCCGCACCTGCACTAGCACTGCCAAGGCTTTGCAGTATATACCATAGCAACAATGAGACAGATGCTTGACCAGCCTCCCTCTCTCTTAGATTGGGACTTATGTCCACCCCTGTGGACCCTAATATGCCATATTGACAGTACCAAAACTAGTGAGCATGCAAAATTTATTATATGCATGCTACAGAAGTTCGAAATGCTTAATTTATGCAAGCTTACTCTTACTGTGCACTCCCTCAAATTCACGACAAAGTGACAAGAACTGAAACTACAGTAACATCATTTTAAAGAATTATGCCCCATGCATGACCTAAATATTTGTTCCTGTTTTATTAATTTTCTAAAACAATAGATGATAAAAAATCCAGTGGTCCATCTGAACAATCTACATAGTAAAATTATGGCCAGCAGCCAATTTTAAGAGAACTGATTATGCTGAAGAGGTATCTGGGGTCCTTTATATTCTCTACTTGGTGACCCTTGGAATGGTTTAATAAAAGAATTTCATGGCATGTGAATCACTGAGCAGAGAAGAAAATTACTAAAAGCTGATTACATTATCAAACTCTAAAACCTCACCAAATGATTTTTCAAAAAATAAGTATTTAAACTCTACAATACCATGGAACATGTATCGAAGTTTCCGTTAACAGTAACCTGCACTCTCCTTTTTCATACATTGGAAAAAGGAGTCCCAAGGAATGCATAACATGAGGCAACACTACTGAAGAAGTAAAAAGCCATTTCATTTCTGGGTAAGTTGTTTTCAGTAAGGTCAGATAAAGCATGGTTCAATGCTAATAAATAAACACTCCATATGCTACGTAAACAAAGGACTGGAGCTCTTTTAAGCAGCACTGCAGTTTTGACCTAAGAAAGCTGGCCAAGGAGACAGTTTGTCATCACTCAGCGTGTTTTCTCCGATCCCCAACTTGCACAACTACTCTACTGTCTGATTGAGGTGGGAACCATCTATCAACAGCCTCCCCTCTATTTATTTCATCTCCCCTGCTCCTTGCCCTGGCACCACTTGCTGCCTTTCCTGCTGTCCACATGGTCTTCACATTAAAATCAGCCATTGTGCTTATTCAAGTGCAAATCAGACCAGCAGGAAATGAAAAATCACCTCAATCCAGACCACAACCATCAGTAAAAGAGCCCTTGGCAACACAACAGACATAACAAAACTGTACAGAGTTTGTGGCTTATCTAACTTTTCATTTGACAAAACCTACTGGGCAGGTAGCGGGAGGTTAAGTTGCTGCTTTGCCCATTTCACTGTGGCAAAAAGAGAACAACCGGCATCGAGCACACAGAGGGAGAGTGCTGGGCCTCTCCACCAAATTAGTTCTGAAAACCTACGGAGCGCCTGGGCTGTGATACGCACCTCCTGCAGGGCCTGGCGTCAGGGCAGTGGTCTCAGCATTTAAGCCAAAAGCTCTGTCCTAGTGTAGTACTGTCAAAGTCTACGTGGGATCTTCAAACACCAAGCAGCGCAGGTGTCCCCAGTCATATTTTGACACTCCTAGGCACTTTTATCAACACCACATAATTGTTTTGAAACCCAAACTGAAGTCAAATGACTTTTTAACCTGCAACATTTTTCCTCATGCTTTGGAATACTGGCTTACCAAAATATTGAACGTATTAATTTAATCATACCTCCATATTGAATCTGGTTGAAACAAAGACCTAGCAATTCCCTTGTATTTTATTTTAAAATTTAAGGTCTACTCTTGCAAATGTCATCCAAGAGACATGCATACCCTACTGACACCAAATCTGATCAAGATGAGCATTGTTTCACCAAGAATCAGCTGAAGCAGCTAATTAATAGCTAATTAATGTTACTAGCTAACGAGATCTATATATGATGACCTTATTAATGGCTTTGTTTCAATTTGTTTTCCCTTCTGCAACTTGATAACAGCTTCAATTTTTTATGTTAGTTGAAAATTAAAAAATACAATTTTTTTCCAAGGATTCTTTTTAAATGCATCTAATAATTACCTAAACACATACCTTTCACTTTGTCCTTGTGTTGACAAAATAAGCACAATTCTGCAAAATTACCCTGACTGGTGACGAAGATCTATACCCATGTGTTTCAGAGGTTAAAAAAGAACAACTGTGGTTAAAATGAACATTTATCAAATCACGACATGTTACAGCATGCCTTACAAAATTCACAATATGACTTCTAAACTTGTGCCACGTTCCTTTCTGTACTATGCTTTGGAGTCTAAAAATAATCCAGATGCATCGTAGTATTTTTAGACATAATTTGTATAATAAGTATATTTACATGATGCAATATTTTAAAATGTTTAAATAGTTTTAAAAAATTAAAAATATGAAATTACATGGAACTACATGCAACCTGTCTAGTTCAGAAGTTACATTCATGCTCCTATGTAGAAAAATTAAACCTTTGTTACAGAAACATTTTCTCACAAGCAAAATACTCCAAAATAGAGCTTTCCCAGACGAAAGGCATCAGAAAAATTCCTTCTAGTTCTTATCATAAAAGGCAAAAGGTTACAATTTTGTTTACAAATGACTGAATGAATTGTATAGTTAACTAAAAATTAAGCCCTGTTTTCACAAAATTCAAAATTAATGCTCATTAGCTGTGTGAATAGTCTAACAGAAACCAGACATTCTAACCTATCATACTATGCAAATTCTCTCAAGTACAGGTCAGAAAAAGAAGAGAGTATTGCAATAGGCGGCTTGTATTTTTAATCAATACTTTGGAGAAGAGTCACTAAGATGATAAGTTTCTTTTCCCCTCGAGCAGCAAGAATGCTGGAGAGTGAGATCTCACATGTTTCTAAAGGTCACATAAAAATTCCTTTCTTTTTTCCACCTAGAAGTTTCTCTCTACTCAAAAGTTTTGTTTTTTCATGATGATGAATACCTAGTCTGTTGTAAGCATAAAAATAGCAGTTTCTGTCATTTTTACTAGCCAGACCTTACCTGAGAAAATGGCAATACTGCTTGCTTTTAAAAGGTGAAATTACTTTCTTACAGTAAATATATCACATATGAGCTATATACACAAATTGTGCTACATATCACACATCAATTATGTCACACAGGCAACTCAACTAATATTCACATAGTTCTTAAGAGGGGAATGACTAGGATAAAACGGGGAGACAACACAAGCGAGGAAAATGGATGACATAAGGACATTCTCAGCAACTTTGGAAATGACATATTAAAAAAAGTAGAAAACAATGGAGATAGACTATATGAGTATTCATCATGAAACAGGCCAAGTGGAGAATAAAAAGCAACAGCAGTAGGACAAGTTCAGGGTCTACAAAAATTGGTGATACTCTTAAGAAGTAAATATCTGCAGAAGGTATTTTTTTCAGTCAGTTGTCATTCAGAACAGTGTTAACTAAACAAATCAGATAGAATCTACTAAGTATTTTTTTCATTAAGGCTTCTCTCTTTGGCCAGTCTCTAAACACAGGTTTACAAAAAAGAAAGGGATTTTTTTTTTTCCAATTACTAAAATCAACATAGTTGCTTCCATCAAAGTAACACAACTGCAAGAGCAGAGAAAAATCAGCTTCAAGCAACTATCCACATTCATAAATATTTGTTCATGGTCACATTAACCTTCCCTCAGCTTTATATAACAGGCAAAGTGTGCTGCAGAAGAGTAACAGAGATCAACAGCAAGATTTCATTTTACTTCAAATAAACTGCACTGTGCGTAATCACTTTTTCAAGCATTTACTAAACTTTATTTCATTGACACTTTCACTGTATCACTCATTTGTATTTATCTCAAATGCAGATCAGCATTTCTTGCCACATTATTATGAGGATATTGTAGTCTACTGTTGCACATGACTGTTCATCGAAATAATTCAAGGAAGCAAGCTACACAATGCTACCTTAAATGCATATACGTTTTAGCTTAAAAGTGTATATGTTTTTGCTTTAACTAATCAACACTTGCTCTCTGTAGTTTGTCATGGGAAATACCTAACGAATATCCAGAATTCATTTACTCACGTCAAGCTACATTTGTAACAGGCCTCTCAGGCTTACTTTTTATTTTTTGAATTTCTACAAAATAAAAAAATAAATCAAAACTGAAAGTAATAAAAAATATCTGGAAAGCAATTATTTTCTCCACTCCACCCTCACCTAAAAGTAACGATTCTTTCTATAATGTAGCTAGCAATGGGAAAGCATCCAGCAGTTACAGTAGCTTTTCCCAAGACAGAAGCTGACATTACACCTCTCAGTCTTAGCGCTGATGTGCGTAAAACTAGTACAATGAGCCTTGACATTTGTCATTGTACTTAGCTACAAATGCATTACAAGAAATTACAAGGGATGCTATCAGAAAATTGCAAAACCAATGAGTGTTTCACTTCGTTACTGTAATTCTTCAATGCTATTCCAATCTCGTGCAAATTAGAAGCCACTTACAGCTCTGAAAACTGACAGGAGACTGAATGAGGTTTTCATTATGCTTCTAATAGTCTTACTGGGCTATTTCCTATTAAAAGATTCTTGAGGAAGAACTATACAGCCTACCTCTATATTCATGCCAGTTACAAGCACTAACCAAGATAGTTCATTACACTTCTGGAACAAAAAGCCCAACCAAATCCCCTTCCACAAAAGGGAAGAAGCAGTAGCAAGGCAAAAAAAATATCCGTAAGAACTAGGAAGGAGGCGTGATTTACATGGCATCAATATTGTGAATGCTTTCTTCACGGCTAAAGGAACATAAACCTTTTAAATCAAAGTTTGCATTTATATATCACTTTGTGTAAGAGGTTTATGAATACTAAAGAAACTTCCTAGTAGCTCCTGTAACATATACTTCATTAGTATCTATTCCAACACTCCTTTACTAGACTGCCTCCAGTACAGTGCAGAGAACACTCATACCACTAAAACTACCTAAGGTTTAAGGTAATGTAAACTTGAAGGACCTGGGAAGTCTTGTACAAGTCTAGGACACTTACCTAAAATTATCCCATGAAATGAACAGAGATGTCACTATGGCCATCTACATAAAAAACATGAAGCATGACTAGGAGAATATCCTGCGTTTCCACTGTGTGGATTTCAATTGCATTATCCCTCCACCCGAACCCCAGCTGTGCTGATGAAGTTGCCGAGGCAATGGCTGGCTGACAGTCTTGAACGTATTAGTCTGAAAGCTTCTATAAACACAGGGGAGTGAGTTTTGTCCTGTGGTGCTCTTGTATACCAAGTATCTAACTTTGTCTCACTCTGTATACACTTAGCTTGTAATTTGGAACAGATCCTCACTAAGGCTGTTCGGCTCAGCCTCTGTTTTGTCCGGCCACCCCCATCCTCCCGTACCCTACTCGTGCCTGTTGCCTGGCCATCAGGCCAGAGGACACGCAGGGCAAGGAACATGCAGAAACCTATCGGGAAAAAGCCATGCGTGGTTTGCTTCACAACCAGGGTCTCACACCATCAGCCACCCTTTTACAGTGACAACAAACAACAGGTAAGCCTTCCAATGGTCACAGGGACCATCACATTAGCTAAATCTATAGAGTAACAACATTTTAAGGAAATACACTGCCCCTTTGACAGGGGTTGAAAGGGCAAGAGAGAGATATTGGACTCTGGGAGCATTCAAATTTATCAAGGAAACGCAAATAGTTACAACATGCCAAAATAGAGATGAAGCTCAGTGAACAGAAAAGTAATCTCTTGATACCAATGCATCTCAAGAAACCACGAATGATCACAGTATTAACTACTAGCAGCATGCTTCTGTGAATTGTAGAATATTCTACCTTTCAAATGTGAACATGTCAGTATCTAAGTTTCTGTTTTTATCAAAATTAAGAAAGCTATTTTTTTTTGCTAGCATTTTCTTTCCTTTGTTTCCAGGATTTAAATATGACATGTGAGTCAGCATGTCCTCAGCATGTACCTTCTCTATATCAGCTATCTAAAAATGCAACACTGAGCAGCCATCACCATTCAAACAGAGAGGGAGTTCAGGCTATTTTCTTGCATGCTTAAAATCAAAAACAACTTATACCAAAACCATCACCATGGTTAGCTACTGAAGCTTCTAAGAAGGCAACAAATTGACACAATGTCCAAGTATCTTCTCCACATGCATGTACATGTGTATGTATGTAAACCAAGAATCCCTGAAGAGTTATGAACTACATAATTCTAAGGTTTAAACCCTACATTCTCCTGCACTAGGCTCACCTAAAGTGACTGACATCTAAGTGATAGGAAGGCATGCCTTCAATTAAAAAAGTTGAGATCTGGCATATAAATCATTCTGCCTCTCATAATTCACCAGTCTGTCTTATCAATTCATGCTTGGCATATGTTCCCTTAGGCACCATAACCTGATGTTGTAAATTAGTCATCTGCTGCAGCCTTACATTATGTGAAAGTTTAGATAGGGGTGTAAGGTCTGTAGAGGCTTAGGAACTGCAAATAATTCCTGCCTACAACCTCTCCTATCCCCCGTGTCTTTCCCATTAAGAACTGGCTTTAGGTAAAGAAAAAAAAGTGCATAAAAATTCTAGCTCAGATTTTCCCTTTAGACAACAGTCACCAACTATTGCTTCCCTACGCACTATATCCATGACTATCTAGATTTCACTAATTTAAGATCGCCCTACCATTTACAGATGCGCCTTTGTCCCCTTTTTTTCCTTGTTTAAACATGTAGTTATTCCGAACAGACCAAAAGGCATGTAAATGATTTTCAGATCCTGCAATGGCTGCTGAATACTTTTCTATTAAATCAATCTGTACCATTTAAAATAAGTAAATTAGGATAGCATCATCATCCATCCTCTGTTAGACCAGCTTCAGGAAAAACTGATCTATGATGCAAGACAGAAAAGGCAAAGAGTCTATGCTGAGTAAAGAAACTCGGACTAAATATAGTAAGTGGAAATCCCAATTTCTTTTTTAGGGGATAAGCTCTCTTTGAGAGCTTAGTCCTGCACCCCAGCAGTCAAGGGGAATGCTACAATCAATTCCGTACTGTACACATTCTACAGGCAATTCAAGTATATTTAACCGTTGTTTTGGCACTTCCACACAACCAGTCTGAATGACCCAATAACCTGCGCTTTTAACTCCATGAAGCTCATGAGAGCAGGAATTGAGAGTTCTTAGCTTAAATTCTTAAGCAGGAGTAAGACTTACAATTTAAGATAACAGTAAAATAAAATTTATAAACAATTTTTGAAGCTAGAAAAAACAGAAGATTTTTTATTATTATTATTGATAACAAGATCTTAACTGAGCTCATACATCAAAATATCAAACAAAGCCCTTGCCAGTGCTCTTATAGGATAACGTGACCGTAAGTTTCTACCCTCACTGAGGTGGCAGGACATGAAATTTCAGAGAACACAGGATATTTCTTCTATTTCTGCTAAACAATCATTGCTGGCACTCACATATTTCTTGCCTGATCATTAACCACTGACACAATTAATATGCACTCACAGAAGCCCCAGCACAGTTAGAACATAATCACCTATAGATTTGATTCATGGAAGTGTCTTTTTGGAATAACTAAGATAGATTAGGTTCCTTAAAGTGTCTTGGATACAAAAGCAACAGAAAGCAGGTAGGGAGTTACCAACTGTGGAGGGGTACTAATTAACAACTCAATTAAAAAAGGCAAATTAAAACTTTATGGTTCGTTATCCTTCATTGCTTAATAAATTGTTTTGCTAAGCAAATTATTAAGAATGATTATTCTAGAAAACTGAAATAGTACCTGCATTTCTTTTTTTTTTTTTTTAAACAAGTTCAATAAAACAAAGCCAGTTTCTTTTCAAAATATCCAATACACACTGACTGCAGGACTTTATGCCAAGTGAAAGATCAGCAGCATAAATGCTCTGTAATTTTTTCTAATTTCTAACTTTTTAAAGTAACTTTCTGCGCTTTCCTTTTTTTTTTTCAATTGAAGAATATATTCTGCTTTTCTGATGGAGGAAATAATTCCTTTCTATATAGTTTTTATTTGTTTGGGGGTTTTGTTTTGTTTTTTTTTAAGTATCACCAGTTTTGTGGCTTACCAAAATAAGTTACATTCCTCTTAACATCATAGTTTTCTTGATATATTGAGAACTTCTGGAACTATTGTTTGACAGTTTCGAATACTGATAAACAAGTATTACACTCCAGCGTTCACAGGGGATATTCTGACAAACTTCAGGAGACTACAGAATGATCCCTATCCCTAGTTCTAAAAGGTTTTTATAGATACTTTTAGACTTTCTGAACTGTCCCTTGAGAGGAAGTTTGCAAGTCTGTGTTTCTTATTGTACTAAACTTCTACAGAGAAAACACTCAACAGCAGCAAAAAACACAAATGTTGATATACATATGAATATGCTACTCAAAAAAGGAAATCTTCCATTATTGTGAAAAAATTGTTTGATGATTCACAATTCTGTATGTGCAATTAAATTAATAATTAAAAAGTACTACAGGGTTTTTTTTGAGTAGCAACTCACAGTACTAAAATTCTTGAAAGAAGAGTTTTGAGCTCTTGAAATAATTTCTCCTCTTGAGGTTCATAGCAAGGTAAGTACACATTTATGTAACTCTAGCTATGCAAGCAGGACCTTATAATCACTGGGATTTCTGTGAATTGTAGCTTTTCCTAATTTTTTTTAAAATCATACAATATTGTATTCATTTTAAGCACTGAAGACCATATGTTTTATCCTGAAGTTAAGGCACAACTTTTTTTTCAGTCTGACTTCGTAGAGACAGAGAAAAATCTGTTCTGTGGATTGTTACAGCTTCCCAAAATTCAGCAACATTAAAATAAAAATTAATACAGCATTAATAAAAAATTTAAATTTTTTTCCCCTAAACAAAATGCTGACTATATGCAGAGGAAGGAAAAAAACCTAACAACAAAAATACAATTTTATACGACAGTGTTAATAGATAATGCAATTAATGAAAAAGGAAGGACAGTAAGTTCAATGGTCTACTAGAGACAGAAAGTCATAGTGTCTCCAGAACAACAGACTGAATTCAGCATTGCCTATCCTCTCCCCCTAGCCTACACATTTCACGAATAAGAAAGAGAATCATCTCCTTTCTGATTCTTCTCTTTCATGCCAGAAATTTGTGCAGGTTCAATACATAAGAAATGCCTACACTAATAAAGAGACATATAAAGGACCTAGGGGTGCTGGCTGACAGCCGGCTGAACATGAGCCAGCAGTGTGCCCAGGTGGCCAAGAAGGCCAACAGTGTCCTGGCCTGTATCAGGAATAGTGTGGCCAGCAGGAGGAGGGAAGTGATTGTGCCCCTGTACTCGGCACTGGTGAGGCCGCACCTTGAATCCTGTGTTCAGTTTTGGGCCCCTCACTACAAGAAGGACGTTGAGATGCTGGAGCGTGTCCAGAGAAGGGCAACGAAGCTGGTGAGGGGGCTGGAGCACAAGCCTTATGAGGAGCGGCTGAGGGAATTGGGGTTGTTTAGTCTGGAGAAGAGGAGGCTGAGAGGAGACCTTATCGCTCTCTACAGCTACCTGAAAGGGGGTTGCGGCAAGGTGGGTGTTGGTCTCTTCTCCCAAGTAACTAGTGATAGGACAAGAGGAAACAGTCCCAAGTTGTATCAGCGGAGGTTTAGACTGGACATGAGGAAAAGTTTCTTTATCGAGAGGGTGATCAAACACTGAAACAGGCTGCCCAGGGAGGTGGTGGAGTCACCATCACTGGAAGTATTCAAAAAACGTGTAGATGTGGCACTTCAGGACATGGTTTAGTGGGCATGGTGGTGTTGGGTTGATAGTTGGACTTGATGATCTTAAAGGTCTTGTCCAACCTTAAGGATTCTGTGATTTTACATTAAAGACAATGGATGTTGTTAAAAATGTTGCTGAGGTAAGCTGCACACACATACATGCATACGTTTACAGACACACTGAATATATAATACATCACTACCCACTTAACATGAGAATCTATCCCCTTCCTTGGTCTTCGCATACTGAAATGACTGCTCTGAGGGATATAGAATTTTCACAACTCAGATTTGGCAAAAGAATTAAGATACATGGAAAAAAACCAAACCCTTGTTACTAGTACTCTTCCACAACAATGTCAGTGAACAGTCTATTTAGCTGGAACAGTTTACGATGAGATCTGAGGCTATAGAACACTGAAATTGCTATTGCACGATCAAATGAGAAATAACATTTTCTAGATAAATTTTCCCCACTTATAAAATTCAAATTACTGTTTAGTTACAGATTACTGGAAAGATGGTAATTGGCTCCTATTTAAAAGAATGTTTTTAAAAGCTGGACATGCTTACTTTTCTTCATAGAACGTAACAAATTGCTTCCATATCAGAACAGCAGGAGTGGGAGAAGGTAGTGACTACTTTAGTGAAACACAGAAAGGGAATTTTATTGGAAAAGTATGTGCATATGCTACGTGAAAGATAAATTCGCCATTCACCAATAAAAATAATTTGAATGAAGCTAAGTTAATTTACAAATACTGTATTTTATCATCAAGAAATTCTATTTATATAGTATCTATCTAGCCAAATCTGCTTATACAGTATCCAGTTTTATTAACAAACATTTCATTTTAATCTTTCTGAGCATCTTCAATGACTGCAGAGAGACTTACTCAGCAGAAAACAGATATGAGTTTCTGCATGAAAGCAGATTATTTAGCAAGACAAGCAACTTATCTGCAAAACCATGGAAACAAATTAATGTGTAATGCTGACAAAGAGATAAGTTACAGATAGAACTTCATTATAAGATTACTCTTCATTATTTCCAGCCAGTAATCAGAAGCTCCGAACTTTTATTTTAACTGCGGTTTGGGGTTTGTTTGTTTGGCCTCTGCCTTTTTTTACAGTTTATTATTAACACGCTTTGATCATGATCTCACTGGTAATATGACGCATCTTGGGCAATACCCCTAGCAAAGTCTACTCTTACAAGACCTAAAGCGAAAAATTGGTATCAAACATATATGGGTTTTATGACATGCTCGTTAGCGAAATGTATCACAGAACTCCACAGGATTTTCATTTCAAATCTAGAATAATTACTGAATGAAACAGTTCATTTTCCTGCATATACAGGATTTAGAGAATTAAATATTTATATAGCATATGGACCGAGCCAGATTTGTACATAGGTAATTGGTACTTTTAAACCCACTATTACACAGGGAAATTTTTTTGCCACACAATGTCACCTGCGGGTCTGAAACAAATGCAGCAGTTTTGAAAACTAAATAGAACTTGAGAGTAAGGGGAAAAAATACAGTATCTACAAGGTAGGAAATGGTTGAAGATAAGACAACAGTAGGAGAGGAATGAATGATTTCTTACACCTGGGTATTGAGAGCTCTTGTGCTCTATGGAAAGTGTCCTTAAAGATCTGCCAGCTCTGTTCTGCTCCCCTGTCCCTGAGGGCAGTTTCCCAGGGAGTCCTACCAACTAACTCCTTGAAGAGCTGAAAGTTTACTTCCTAAAATTCAAGGTCCCGACTTTACTCTTCGCCTGATCCATATCCCTCAGGACTGCAAACTCCACCAGTGCATGACCACTGCAGTCCAGGCTGCCTCCAACCTTGATGTCACTGATTAGCTCACTTGCACTGGGGACCAACAGGTCCAGTATCGCATCTCCTGCGGTAGGGCTGTCTCTTGCCTGGCTTGAGAAGTTATCCTTTTATGAACTATACCATGACAATCAAAACACCCCCATGATTGTGAGGGAAGAAACCTTAGAATCATTTCTTCCCCTGGCCTCAATATTTGCAAAGAAAACATAAAAGATACATTAACTGAATACTCCAAATCCATTTGTCACAATAAATACACTTAACGCCTTTTAAGAGATGTCCCTACTTGGGGATGGAGGCAAAGGGAGACATTGTTAGCCTGTTACTCCTGAACAGCTGGTTGTGCTGCTTAAGGCTTTCCAGCCACTGCAGTCTCCAAGACAGAGTATGATAACTTTGTCATAATTATTCTAAGTAATTATAAAATAGCTTCCCTTACTTTATATGAATGCAACATATGTTGTTTACCTTTCTCTTTGAGACAGATTAATTCATGAAAAAGACCAAAATATTAAATTAACCATTACATGTACAACTTTCACAGCTAGCAATTAGCTTTTTCAGATCCAGGCTCAAAGGAAAAAGTAGCCATAGAAATGTTTTAACATTACAGATTAGATTACACTAAACCCAGAGATATCATTTATACATAGACATTTAATTTAAAGAAAATTTCCTTGAGTGAACTTAGTAAGCTCTCTGAACAAATTCAACATCAATGCAATGACTATCCTTGCAGAAACCACATTTTTAAAATGCTTTCTTATGGAACAATAATTAACAATATGTTGTCTTCAAAACATTAGAGGCAGTATGATAGGACAGTCAGTGAACATGTCAAGTTTCAACCTGTATACAGATACATTCTAATCAATTACAGAAGTTGCTTACAAGAAAAAAATATATAAGAATACTAACAGTGACTTGCAAACAACAATAGTTATTTCCCAATATACAGAATCATCCGTGTAAAGATTTAAAGAAAATGTGACAATTGGGCAATTTGTTGAAACTTAATTAAGTTTCTTACAAGTTCAGGCAGAACAACAGTTGGAAGCTCTCGTACATGATACTTGAAAGAATACAGCAAAGATAAACCAAAAGATATTTGGTTGATATTTCTAAGACAAAGGACAAGCATAATAAAATCCAAGACAATAAAGCAATTTTGAAGCACTATGCACACCGCAAAGAAACAAAAATGCAACAAGTGTAACTGCTCCTCATGCAGAAACAATACTGTCTTCCGATGAGCAGGCACTACAGTTTGCCTTTGATTTTCCTTATTAGTTCAAGTGGTTTCATAACACATTAAGTGAACACTTTGGAGCACTGAATGTGAATGAAAAAAACTACCCAATACGTAAACACAACTAGTTAGCTGTAAAACCGGTCACATTGGGAATCCCTTGCAAAGACGTTATCTCAGGTAACTTGTTGGTAAAATGCATGACACGGGTCCAGGAAGTCCTAATTCTGCACATTGTTGAGAAGAGCAAATGACAGCAAATAAGGAAAGATAAGTAAGAACCCACAAGTTCCAGGTGCAACACATAGTCACGAATGTATGGTTTCTGGTTTTACACACTCACTATGCACAGAGAGTTCCCAGACACTAAACTTCTCACAAAATTATGAGTTCTTACAAACTGTGTAAAAACCTCCCAATATATCCTAAGGAGCATGCCAAGACATGGTTAGAACTGAAATACCATCTTTGTCCAAAACTTTGATTCCTAAAGAGCATTCTCTCAGTGGCAGTGGCAAACCCCTTGAAACAGACACAGCGTTTTTCTTAGGGTTTCTTAATAATGGTAGTAAAAACAACAATAAAATTAAACAAAAAAAAAAAAAAGAAAAATACTGCATTAAGAAGAGATAAATGAAATAATCTTATGCACTGATGAAAGTTAATCCTAATGTTCCTCATGGTGTTGAAATCACACAAAGACACCTGGAAAAATGGCAATCCAAGATCTTCCAATTGCCAGCACTGCTTTCACATGCAAAATTGATTAAAGAACTCTTGCTGGGCAAAACCAACTGACTTAAAGGATGCATTATTAATAAAAGGAACTCCAAGCAAATTTTCACTGATGAATTGACTCATGCTGCTGACTTGCATAATCAGTTGCTTTTTCTTCGTTAGTTAATGATAGTTTGATTTCTGAAATGACTTCTTATGCACTTCAGTGCATAAATGCTATATGGAACAAGTTTATAATTTTTCCAAAGCCTCATATCTTTTAAGGAAATGGCTTCAAATGAGAAGACTTCTTATTCAGGTGGTGTTGATAGCATCTGAGTTCTCCAACACAGTAACAAAGACATATGAACATTCAAAAACAGGCTGTCATATAGGAACTGATCTCCCTACAGTCGCAGGAGAAGAAACATTTTAAAATTAATATTGATTGTGCAGTATGAAATAACATACTTGTCTGACATACATGATGAATTCATTATTGGTTAAGTAAAGGAATATAAAATGAGAAATATGATATTAACAATTTTAGTCCTCATCCAGTAAATATACAGAAGTATTGATTACATTTTCAACTGAATATGCAGGTGAAAAAAATCCCACCCAAAGACTTTATCAGTTTCAGTTGAATGCTTACAGATCTCAAATGAGAATTTAGTCAACCATGGACAAATATAAAGGATCCGAAAATGCCGTGATTAAAGTACAAGGGATCGTCCGTACACTAAACTTGAAAGAGAATTTAACTACTAATTTGAACAACAGGTTACCTGGGCAGAAGTACTGTGATATTGAGCAGCATCAGCTGTTGGCTAAAAAGAATTTCTCTGATAGCAGAGCAGATTTTAATTAGATGAAGAAAGATCTACAACAACTTTATAAACTAAAGCAAAAACAAAGAGGTTTTACATCAAGAAGGATCAAATTATTCCATAAGCATTACAGCATCATAAAGCAGATATTAAAGTTTTATCTGTAATGAATATTTGTCATCATAAACTAAGAATTTCACTGGTGTTACGTCTTTTTCTCCCCACTCCCTTCCAAAATACAGATAAACTATTACTACTCAAAAAAAAATTAAAGCCAGTAAATTTAATAAACTTTGATTACCTCATAAATTGCAAAATACAACTCCCGTATTTTCTGGGTCACAGACTTCGAAACTGTGAGGGTGGAATAAAATTCATCCTCGCATGCCCTCCATTATATATGCAATGACTATGATTTGTCATATCTCACAGATGAATTCAAAGAACTTACACAGAAAGTAATAAATACAAACCAGTCTTTAACACGTTCATATGCACAAAAAGATGGCAGAGTTCAGTAAGCTTCAATGGTTTATTTGTTGTTTCTCTTGATCACAGAGCCGTCTGTGTAACTTCTTTTCTTTAGACCCATGTACTGAACTGCACATAAGCTCCCACGACTATTCTGTCAGATGGGAAGCACTCCACAGTCCTGCAAAACTAGCAGCTGAAAGGCTGATGACTTTCCCTTTTAAATACAAGCAAGGAGAACCCTGGCACCCCAGCACAGAAACATCCTGCTGGCCCCTCACATGCCAAAGCAACGTGAGTCAAAACCACCCATGTTAGTCAGTAACACAAATGTTAAGTATCTATGAGGTTGAGACAGGAGCACAGCAGACTTGAGACATCTACTACTATTGAATAGAGCAAAATGGTTTTCAAATTGCAGGAAGAAGCTTGTGTTTCCAAAACCAAAGGTCAGTGGGCTATTATTCATTTATTACTTTATATCACAGTGATTTATATGAGGAGAATATGGAAGATTTCTAGACAGGTTTCCAGACATCAAGTATCCTTTAAATTACATTAGTAACTTCCTGAAATACACATAAATACCCATAATATTAGGCACAAACAATAAATAGCAATGGGCATAAAAGGAGAGAAGATGGACTTAATATCAAGCCAACCTGATAGGTTGGTTGCCCTATACATTCTACTTCCATTGACTTTCTGACTTCCTATGTTAGTACAGGCTGTGTTTCCAAACCAGATTAGAGCCTAAAGTCTATAGATGACAGGTGTCATGGGACAAAACACTGCAAAACCGGATGGGGCTTTTTTGTGTTTTTTTTCCCAAAGTTTAATCTGTTCTTCAGATGAATGCCATGCAGTGCAAACAACACACTCACCAAATTTATAATTAAAAAAAAAAAAATCATACTAAGGTAATTTACTGATGGGATAATAAAAGTATTTTCCTTATTTTTAGGCTCCTGGAGCTTTTTCAAAGCAGAGTAAGTAATCTGCCTTCAAAAGCTGTGCAAGAACATATGCTCCCAAAACAGTCCAACTTATGGAGCCCTTATGCTTAGCTGTTCCCTCTATCACAAGCCAGTTCTGAACTATTTAACTTCCATTGCCTTAATAATTTTATCAATTTAAACTCAACAGCTCCCAGTATACTCTGCAATTTACACATACATTTGCTATAATGCTGTCAAGATCCCAAAGCCTACAGCTACCACATTCCTTAATCACTGGAATGCTAATTTTGGTCTGTGGTATCACTGAATCCTTGGGATTCATTTACCCACTGAAAATCAGTGGAAAAGTTTTATTCTTGTTTTTTATTATTATTATTACTACTCATTAACTCCATCTACCATGGGGACTAAGAGATAACTCAAATACCAGCTCCTGCAAGGCACACCGAAAGAGGACACTGAGCCACAGCAGGCAGGGGAGGTTTCTTACCTGTTTAAAATTATGGTTCAATTTTCCACAGCAGTTTAGATCTGCTGAGAAAAGGCAGCTATTTTTTTTTTCCCCTCTCAAGAAGCTGTAAGATTGCCATGCTTTGCTAGGCTTTTCTCTCATGATCCCATAGCACTTCTTGCAGATTTTTTTGAAAACTCCTTATACTTACATGGAACAACACACCAGGGCAAGCAAAGGTTGTGCTTCCTTGTTTAGACCTATTGCCTTTCATATGTATCGCATACATTTACATTGCAAATACATCTTTGAGATGAGAAAGCCATTTAACGCTCACAGGCTCAAGTAGTTTTGATGTTGTATCCTAGCACATACTTCCTGCAAATAGCTATGCTCCCAACTCAAAAGCCTGTTGCTCTGTTTTCCTAGGATAGTTGTATTTCCTGTTTAATTGTGTTTTTATCTTAAAACAACCAAAAATGCATTATGCAAATAAGTCCTTTCAAGAATTCACTTTGTGAAGCTAAAATAGACTTGAAGGTTTCTTGCCTTGCAAATTACTCATTGTAGCCCTTTATGTGACAGGATACAAACTGCACAAAACAAGACAGCGGAGAAGAAGCAGAGAGTCAAAATTCTGTAATTTATTTTTAAAATCATATTGTGTGTGATGTCATATTTCAGAAAGTCTGCCACCACACACCGCTGGGAAGCAACTCTTCTACAAACCTGAAAGAAGCTACAGGATAGCATTGCGGCTCTGTAAACAGTAGCATATCTACCATGAATATCAGGTGCAGACAGACACAAGCTCATGCTGCCTTTTCTTCCAGCTGTCCGAAAGCCACAAAGCCACACTGACATTAGGCCACATCAGCAAGGAAGACATATGGTAACTGCTGCAATAAATTACAGAGACTTTCCAAAAGCACTCACTCTGTTCTTAAGCTACTTTTAGAAATGTTGAAGTCTGGACCACATACTGGAAATCTACACTGGCCTCAGTTTTCTTTATAATGTCCAGGTGTCCAGGATCATCCCACCTACAGGTAGATTCTCCTGTTCACAGCCTCCTTGTTCTTGGCTGCAGATTCCTACCATCTTAACTAGTTCTGCGCTTAAAAAAAAAAAAAAAAAAGGCTTCTTGACAGCATTAAAAGTTTTGTCTGTCCTCATGGACCACTTCATGGTCCTCCCATCCTCCACCCCAAGTCTCTAGGACTTTGTCAGTTGTGCAAGAAAATGACGTCCCTATCTACTGTTTGGGTATTTCCAAAATCCCAACCCCAGAAGAAATGCTGGAGAAAAATTGATTCAGCTACAAGACGACCATCCAGGTCTTCCATTGTGTCCTAACTTAGCAGAAACCGTTAATGACTTCAATGTCCACAGCCACAGGGGGTCAGATCTGCCGACTTTCAAGCTATACACACATACACTTCTAATTCATCAAATTGAGCAATATCAGCTTTGTGCAATACTATGTAACAATGAGACAGAAATCAAGGTGTGTACTACAGATTTAAGTTAAAACCAATTAACAACACCCTCCTACAATTATAGATAATTAAAAACCTGAGCACAGATATAGTTTCTCTGTAGCAGTACAACATTATCAACAGTTATTAATATACTAACACCCTGAGTTTTCTCCCAATTTCTGGTCAAACTTCCTTCATCCAAAAGGTTTCCATGGGAATTTCCATGCAGCATTTGAGGTCGTATTTATTATATCCTTTATATCAATTACTTGGAAAGCATTAAATTTGCTACAGAATTAACTTACTTAAAGCAAAAACATTTTCAACACATTCCGCATTCCAATTCCAAGTAACAATGAAAATAGATTATTTTTGGCTCATCCTCACCCTATGTTTCTTTTCTGTTCACTACAGAGAAGTGACCTCTGCTCTGCCAATGGGCCATGTCAACTTCTGTCTCCTGCTGGGTACATTCTCAAAAAAAAACGTTTACAAAAGACCATGCACTTACCCCATGCTGCCTCCTAGGATACAGAAGATAGATTTAAAGAATTGGAGATTCACCTTCTCTGACCGCTTTCAAGCCACACCAACCATACCACCTCCAGAACAAAACACTAAGGAGAAAAAAAAAAAAAAAAAAGGAAAAAAAAAAACCACCCCAACCCTCTCCTACTAAGCCAGGTTGCCAGTGTACTACTATTACTGCTGAACATTTTATGCTTCCTACCTCTCAACCATATCATTTTGTAAACTGCTTGAAAGCTTTTTCAAAAGGGAACATTCTTTTAATTATGTGTTCATAGCACACTTTCCAGACAATTAGAAACAATAAAGGCTAATTAGAAGCAAAGTGATGACGACTGATGTTAAAAAACAACAACTAACAAATGAGAACAGTTGAGTTATTTTAAAAATCAAAAATTGTACTTTGGTGTGGACTAAGGCAACTCTGCAAATACATAAAAATTGTTAGAGAATGAGGATTGGTCATTTACGAATATAAGAGGCTAAAGTCAAAGCGTACCTGTAATTTTGTTCAGCATCCACTAAGCACTCTTCTTTGAATAGTATTCAGCAGTTCAAATACAGGTTCTGAACCATTTCATAACTTAAATATTTACCATTTCACTACCACTTCACAAAGTAAACATCACTGTGAAAACCTTTGCAAATCACTGCTACAGTCCTTCCTATATTTTACCCCCTCTGCTCCAAAATGTGGATATTTCCTGGAATTTCTGAAGGAAACTGAATGGGCAGAGAGTACATCTATTTTTTCTTAACTAGAAAACACAAGTTAGAAAACTTAAAATCCTTCACACACTTCAGTATTCCCCTCTAAATGTCCTGTAGAGCTATCAAAGACAGATTAAAAACTATTTAACCGTTACGGAAAGCTGACTAATATGTACAGACTAGAAAGTTAATTCATTAATTCAAAAGATTTTGTGCTCATTCATCTAAATTTTCTCTTGTAGAGGAACTTTCCACAGAAATGAGTGTTTGATTCCAACAGCAACACAGTCTTTTGTTTCTTATTCAGCCTTAGCAATTGTCATCTTCTTCATCTTTATGATCCATAGCTTTGAAAAATGATCTTTGAGCAACAGGAATTAACGACATATACAGACTAAAACCTCAAAAGTAGAAGAACTGGGTTTCCATCACTTAAATTTGTCTTTCTGAGTGCTTTTCTAACAACATATGAACAGGAAAAAGAAGAGAACAAGATATTAATCATCTTGAAAACATCAGAAATCATCCCAACTTACTAGCCCACACCAAAGACAGCTGCTTTCCACTGTACTAAGGAAACTGCTGGCTTCTCAAAACAATGACTACTGTGCATAAACTGATACCACTACAATTTTCTTATATTTTGAGGGAAATATGCTCACCACTACATTTTCAGAAGACAAAAATCTGTCTCTCAGTTGTATGTTATTCTAATGTGGAGTGAAGTCTGTTGCACTTACTTTTCTTAATCATCAGTGATCAAGTAATTGTAAGGCAAACAGTTCTAGAAAATATATACAGAAAATAACACCAGGACAATTGCAAATTGAACTCAATTTTATACAAGCCCCAGACAGAAATACAGCAAGCTACCATTAATTAAACGGACTACATCAGCATAGCAAAAACACCCTTCTGGCAAAACCTCCAGCTGCATGAAAGAAATTAATCCCAATCTCAGCAGCCAGTGTTTCATGGTATGAAATGCTACAAGTAAATTATTTTGCACTGCCATGGAAGGTTTTGCCAGGAAAACACTGCATATCATGAAATACACAGAACATGTCATAACCCCTCAAAACAATTTACCGCCTTCATCCCCTGTAATTTGTACTATTGTGCAACCAGCATTTGGTCTTGTTTCCCACATTGAAAATTATACTTAAAGGCCCAGATGCTGCTACCAACAGGACATATATAATGTCCTGTATCTCTCAAGGGTACGCTTCAGTACGTACTGCAAAAGTGCAGGAGACCTATAGCCTGGAGCTGCTTGTTAGTCTACAAATACAGTTGCCAAGAAAGTGTTAAAAAATTAAATATCAGGAGAAATAAACCATGCTTTTCATTAAATTGCATTTCAGTGTAATGACACAAAAAGTATTAAAACTCTTCAGGGCACGGTTAGTAACAGATTTTATGGAAGTGGTTAATTAAGAGGTCAGAGGCATCCTACTACATTTACGCTGGTTTTATGGACAGATTTTAAAGAATGTATCACTTCATGTTACTGGTGAACTTATAAAAACTGAAGCTAACAGTTTTTGGAAAAAAGTAATCTTGCTGGGTTTCGCTTTGCTGTGCTAGCTAAGATCAGTGGATCCCTGTGCTTCTTGCATACAACAAGAGGCTTCTTCCAAAATTTCTTACCAAGTTCGTAAACACTGAAATCATAGTGATAAAACTGCACATTTAAAGAGCAAATTACTCATTAAAAAAAAAAGCACGTTTAATCTCTTTATAATCACCTTCTAAAGCGCACCGAGTCTGGCTAGGTTCACTTTCTTCACAGCAGCCCATATGCTGCTGTGTTTTGGATTTGTGGCTAAGACGACAGCGTTGGTAACACAGCAGTGCTCTGGCTATTGCTGAACAGTGCTAGCACTGTATCACGGCCTTTTCTGTTTCTCACACTGCCCCTCCGGCTAATAGGCTGAGGGTGGGCAAGAGGCTGGGAGGGAACACAGCCAGGACAGCTGACCCAGGCTAACCAGAGAT